>NC_039262.1:23365657-23665657 GCF_003368295.1 Carassius auratus
TGATTTGAGAAATGATTTCCTCAGAAAAAAGAATGAAGCACTTTATTCAGACTCAAACGCAATATGCGTTAATCGACTCGAAAGGGTTAGAACGCCTGCTAGCACTGCAGGTTCCGCTGCTTTTGCATGCATATGACACTGCGGATATTGTCTCGGTTTGCCTGAACGTAGTTTAACTGTCGCCACAAGTTGATCTTGTATATAAGGTTCACCGAGGAAAAAAAACACGCTGTATTTTTGTATTCATTGCATTTTTTTTATTTATAAAAATTAAATAATTAATTATATTATAAAAATATTATGATTAATCGATAGTCGATCGTTAATTTCTCCCGAGATCGACTTAAGAAAATTTTTCATCCTTCATTTGAACAGAAGCACTATTTCAACATTACTGGACTCAGAAAGCTGTAAACTGACAATCTTGAATCATTGAAGTCCTAAACATAAGTTTTGTGCATATAACTTCTAACACATTAAAAACTGTCTTAACAGCATTGCAGAAAAACATTGTATTTCATAAGGCACAAGCATCTTTCAGTTTGGCAAAGATTGCACTGAATATGAATGAAACAGCTTTCTCTATTAGAAGACAAGCTTTTGAGCAGATTTGGGCTTGATTTCACTTCATTTGAACAGAGGCACTATTTCAACATTACTGGACTCAGAAAGCTGTAAACTGACAATCTTGATCATTGAAGTCCTAACATTAGTTTTTGTGCATATAACTTCTAACACATTAAAAACTGTCTTACAGCATTGCAGAAACATTGTATTTCATAAGGCATAAGCATCTATCAGTTTGGCAAGATTTGCACTGAATACTGAATGAAACAGCTTTCTCTATAGAGAGAAAAGCTTTTGAGCAGATTTGGGCTTGATTTCACTTCATTTGAACAGAAGCACTATTTCAACATTACTGGACTCAGAAAGCTGTAAACTGACAATCTTGATCATTGAAGTCCTAACATAAGTTTTTGTGCATATAACTTCTAACACATTAAAAAACTGTCTTACAGCATTGCAGAAAACATTGTATTTCATAAGGCATAAGCATCTATCAGTTTGGCAAGATTTGCACTGAATACTGAATGAAACAGCTTTCTCTATAGAGAGAAAAGCTTTTGAGCAGATTTGGGCTTGATTTCACTTCATTTGAACAGAATCACTATTTCAACATTACTGGACTCAGAAAGCTGTAAACTGACAATCTTGATCATTGAAGTCCTAACATTAGTTTTTGTGCATATAACTTCTAACACATTAAAAACTGTCTTACAGCATTGCAGAAAACATTGTATTTCATAAGGCATAAGCATCTATCAGTTTGGCAAGATTTGCACTGAATACTGAATGAAACAGCTTTCTCTATTAGAGAGACAAAGCTTTTGAGCAGATTTGGGCTTGATTTCACTTCATTTGAACAGAGCACTATTTCAACATTACTGGACTCAGAAAGCTGTAAACTGACAATCTTGATCATTGAAGTCCTAACATAAGTTTTTGTGCATATAACTTCTAACACATTAAAAACTGTCTTACAGCATTGCAGAAAACATTGTATTTCATAAGGCATAAGCATCTATCAGTTTGGCAAGATTTGCACTGAATACTGAATGAAACAGCTTTCTCTAATAGAGAGAAAAGCTTTTGAGCAGATTTGGGCTAGATTTCACTTCATTTGAACAGAAGCACTATTTCAACATTACTGGACTCAGAAAGCTGTAAACTGACAATCTTGATCATTGAAGTCCTAACATAAGTTTTTGTGCATATAACTTCTAACACATTAAAAACTGTCTTACAGCATTGCAGAAAACATTGTATTTCATAAGGCATAAGCATCTATCAGTTTGGCAAGATTTGCACTGAATACTGAATGAAACAGCTTTCTCTATAGAGAGAAAAGCTTTTGAGCAGATTTGGGCTTGATTTCACTTCATTTGAACAGAACACTATTTCAACATTACTGGACTCAGAAAGCTGTAAACTGACAATCTTGATCATTGAAGTCCTAACATTAAGTTTTTGTGCATATAACTTCTAACACATTAAAAACTGTCTTACAGCATTGCAGAAAACATTGTATTTCATAAGGCATAAGCATCTATCAGTTTGGCAAGATTTGCACTGAATACTGAATGAAACAGCTTTCTCTAATAGAGAGAAAAGCTTTTGAGCAGATTTGGGCTTGATTTCACTTCATTTGAACAGAACACTATTTCAACATTACTGGACTCAGAAAGCTGTAAACTGACAATCTTGATCATTGAAGTCCTAACATAAGTTTTTGTGCATATAACTTCTAACACATTAAAAACTGTCTTACAGCATTGCAGAAAACATTGTATTTCATAAGGCATAAGCATCTATCAGTTTGGCAAGATTTGCACTGAATACTGAATGAAACAGCTTTCTCTATAGAGAGAAAAGCTTTTGAGCAGATTTGGGCTTGATTTCACTTCATTTGAACAGAAGCACTATTTCAACATTACTGGACTCAGAAAGCTGTAAACTGACAATCTTGATCATTGAAGTCCTAACATAAGTTTTTGTGCATATAACTTCTAACACATTAAAAACTGTCTTACAGCATTGCAGAAAACATTGTATTTCATAAGGCATAAGCATCTATCAGTTTGGCAAGATTTGCACTGAATACTGAATGAAACAGCTTTCTCTGATAGAGAGAAAAGCTTTTGAGCAGATTTGGGCTTGATTTCACTTCATTTGAACAGAATCACTATTTCAACATTACTGGACTCAGAAAGCTGTAAACTGACAATCTTGATCATTGAAGTCCTAACATTAGTTTTTGTGCATATAACTTCTAACACATTAAAAACTGTCTTACAGCATTGCAGAAAACATTGTATTTCATAAGGCATAAGCATCTATCAGTTTGGCAAGATTTGCACTGAATACTGAATGAAACAGCTTTCTCTAATAGAGAGAAAAGCTTTTGAGCAGATTTGGGCTTGATTTCACTTCATTTGAACAGAACACTATTTCAACATTACTGGACTCAGAAAGCTGTAAACTGACAATCTTGATCATTGAAGTCCTAACATAAGTTTTTGTGCATATAACTTCTAACACATTAAAAACTGTCTTACAGCATTGCAGAAAACATTGTATTTCATAAGGCATAAGCATCTATCAGTTTGGCAAGATTTGCACTGAATACTGAATGAAACAGCTTTCTCTAATAGAGAGAAAAGCTTTTGAGCAGATTTGGGCTTGATTTCACTTCATTTGAACAGAAGCACTATTTCAACATTACTGGACTCAGAAAGCTGTAAACTGACAATCTTGATCATTGAAGTCCTAACATTAGTTTTTGTGCATATAACTTCTAACACATTAAAAACTGTCTTACAGCATTGCAGAAAACATTGTATTTCATAAGGCATAAGCATCTATCAGTTTGGCAAGATTTGCACTGAATACTGAATGAAACAGCTTTCTCTAATAGAGAGACAAGCTTTTGAGCAGATTTGGGCTTGATTTCACTTCATTTGAACAGAAGCACTATTTCAACATTACTGGACTCAGAAAGCTGTAAACTGACAATCTTGATCATTGAAGTCCTAACATAAGTTTTTGTGCATATAACTTCTAACACATTAAAAACTGTCTTACAGCATTGCAGAAAACATTGTATTTCATAAGGCATAAGCATCTATCAGTTTGGCAAGATTTGCACTGAATACTGAATGAAACAGCTTTCTCTAATAGAGAGACAAGCTTTTGAGCAGATTTGGGCTTGATTTCACTTCATTTGAACAGAAGCACTATTTCAACATTACTGGACTCAGAAAGCTGTAAACTGACAATCTTGATCATTGAAGTCCTAACATAAGTTTTTGTGCATATAACTTCTAACACATTAAAAACTGTCTTACAGCATTGCAGAAAACATTGTATTTCATAAGGCATAAGCATCTATCAGTTTGGCAAGATTTGCACTGAATACTGAATGAAACAGCTTTCTCTAATAGAGAGACAAGCTTTTGAGCAGATTTGGGCTAGATTTCACTTCATTTGAACAGAAGCACTATTTCAACATTACTGGACTCAGAAAGCTGTAAACTGACAATCTTGATCATTGAAGTCCTAACATAAGTTTTTGTGCATATAACTTCTAACACATTAAAAACTGTCTTACAGCATTGCAGAAAACATTGTATTTCATAAGGCATAAGCATCTATCAGTTTGGCAAGATTTGCACTGAATACTGAATGAAACAGCTTTCTCTAATAGAGAGAAAGCTTTTGAGCAGATTTGGGCTTGATTTCACTTCATTTGAACAGAAGCACTATTTCAACATTACTGGACTCAGAAAGCTGTAAACTGACAATCTTGATCATTGAAGTCCTAACATAAGTTTTTGTGCATATAACTTCTAACACATTAAAAACTGTCTTACAGCATTGCAGAAAACATTGTATTTCATAAGGCATAAGCATCTATCAGTTTGGCAAGATTTGCACTGAATACTGAATGAAACAGCTTTCTCTATAGAGAGACAAGCTTTTGAGCAGATTTGGGCTTGATTTCACTTCATTTGAACAGAAGCACTATTTCAACATTACTGGACTCAGAAAGCTGTAAACTGACAATCTTGATCATTGAAGTCCTAACATAAGTTTTTGTGCATATAACTTCTAACACATTAAAAACTGTCTTACAGCATTGCAGAAAACATTGTATTTCATAAGGCATAAGCATCTATCAGTTTGGCAAGATTTGCACTGAATACTGAATGAAACAGCTTTCTCTAATAGAGAGAAAAGCTTTTGAGCAGATTTGGGCTTGATTTCACTTCATTTGAACAGAAGCACTATTTCAACATTACTGGACTCAGAAAGCTGTAAACTGACAATCTTGATCATTGAAGTCCTAACATAAGTTTTTGTGCATATAACTTCTAACACATTAAAAACTGTCTTACAGCATTGCAGAAAACATTGTATTTCATAAGGCATAAGCATCTATCAGTTTGGCAAGATTTGCACTGAATACTGAATGAAACAGCTTTCTCTATAGAGAGAAAAGCTTTTGAGCAGATTTGGGCTTGATTTCACTTCATTTGAACAGAATCACTATTTCAACATTACTGGACTCAGAAAGCTGTAAACTGACAATCTTGATCATTGAAGTCCTAACATAAGTTTTTGTGCATATAACTTCTAACACATTAAAAACTGTCTTACAGCATTGCAGAAAACATTGTATTTCATAAGGCATAAGCATCTTTCAGTTTGGCAAGATTTGCACTGAATACTGAATGAAACAGCTTTCTCTAATAGAGAGAAAAGCTTTTGAGCAGATTTGGGCTTGATTTCACTTCATTTGAACAGAAGCACTATTTCAACATTACTGGACTCAGAAAGCTGTAAACTGACAATCTTGATCATTGAAGTCCTAACATTAGTTTTTGTGCATATAACTTCTAACACATTAAAAACTGTCTTACAGCATTGCAGAAAACATTGTATTTCATAAGGCATAAGCATCTATCAGTTTGGCAAGATTTGCACTGAATACTGAATGAAACAGCTTTCTCTATAGAGAGAAAAGCTTTTGAGCAGATTTGGGCTTGATTTCACTTCATTTGAACAGAAACACTATTTCAACATTACTGGACTCAGAAAGCTGTAAACTGACAATCTTGATCATTGAAGTCCTAACATAAGTTTTTGTGCATATAACTTCTAACACATTAAAAACTGTCTTACAGCATTGCAGAAAACATTGTATTTCATAAGGCATAAGCATCTATCAGTTTGGCAAGATTTGCACTGAATACTGAATGAAACAGCTTTCTCTAATAGAGAGACAAGCTTTTGAGCAGATTTGGGCTTGATTTCACTTCATTTGAACAGAAGCACTATTTCAACATTACTGGACTCAGAAAGCTGTAAACTGACAATCTTGATCATTGAAGTCCTAACATTAGTTTTTGTGCATATAACTTCTAACACATTAAAAACTGTCTTACAGCATTGCAGAAAACATTGTATTTCATAAGGCATAAGCATCTATCAGTTTGGCAAGATTTGCACTGAATACTGAATGAAACAGCTTTCTCTAATAGAGAGAAAAGCTTTTGAGCAGATTTGGGCTTGATTTCACTTCATTTGAACAGAAGCACTATTTCAACATTACTGGACTCAGAAAGCTGTAAACTGACAATCTTGATCATTGAAGTCCTAACATAAGTTTTTGTGCATATAACTTCTAACACATTAAAAACTGTCTTACAGCATTGCAGAAAACATTGTATTTCATAAGGCATAAGCATCTATCAGTTTGGCAAGATTTGCACTGAATACTGAATGAAACAGCTTTCTCTAATAGAGAGACAAGCTTTTGAGCAGATTTGGGCTTGATTTCACTTCATTTGAACAGAAGCACTATTTCAACATTACTGGACTCAGAAAGCTGTAAACTGACAATCTTGATCATTGAAGTCCTAACATAAGTTTTTGTGCATATAACTTCTAACACATTAAAAACTGTCTTACAGCATTGCAGAAAACATTGTATTTCATAAGGCATAAGCATCTATCAGTTTGGCAAGATTTGCACTGAATACTGAATGAAACAGCTTTCTCTAATAGAGAGACAAGCTTTTGAGCAGATTTGGGCTTGATTTCACTTCATTTGAACAGAAGCACTATTTCAACATTACTGGACTCAGAAAGCTGTAAACTGACAATCTTGATCATTGAAGTCCTAACATAAGTTTTTGTGCATATAACTTCTAACACATTAAAAACTGTCTTACAGCATTGCAGAAAACATTGTATTTCATAAGGCATAAGCATCTATCAGTTTGGCAAGATTTGCACTGAATACTGAATGAAACAGCTTTCTCTAATAGAGAGAAAAGCTTTTGAGCAGATTTGGGCTTGATTTCACTTCATTTGAACAGAACACTATTTCAACATTACTGGACTCAGAAAGCTGTAAACTGACAATCTTGATCATTGAAGTCCTAACATAAGTTTTTGTGCATATAACTTCTAACACATTAAAAACTGTCTTACAGCATTGCAGAAAACATTGTATTTCATAAGGCATAAGCATCTATCAGTTTGGCAAGATTTGCACTGAATACTGAATGAAACAGCTTTCTCTAATAGAGAGAAAAGCTTTTGAGCAGATTTGGGCTTGATTTCACTTCATTTGAACAGAAGCACTATTTCAACATTACTGGACTCAGAAAGCTGTAAACTGACAATCTTGATCATTGAAGTCCTAACATAAGTTTTTGTGCATATAACTTCTAACACATTAAAAACTGTCTTACAGCATTGCAGAAAACATTGTATTTCATAAGGCATAAGCATCTTTCAGTTTGGCAAGATTTGCACTGAATACTGAATGAAACAGCTTTCTCTAATAGAGAGAAAAGCTTTTGAGCAGATTTGGGCTTGATTTCACTTCATTTGAACAGAAACACTATTTCAACATTACTGGACTCAGAAAGCTGTAAACTGACAATCTTGATCATTGAAGTCCTAACATAAGTTTTTGTGCATATAACTTCTAACACATTAAAAACTGTCTTACAGCATTGCAGAAAACATTGTATTTCATAAGGCATAAGCATCTATCAGTTTGGCAAGATTTGCACTGAATACTGAATGAAACAGCTTTCTCTAATAGAGAGACAAGCTTTTGAGCAGATTTGGGCTTGATTTCACTTCATTTGAACAGAACACTATTTCAACATTACTGGACTCAGAAAGCTGTAAACTGACAATCTTGATCATTGAAGTCCTAACATAAGTTTTTGTGCATATAACTTCTAACACATTAAAAACTGTCTTACAGCATTGCAGAAAACATTGTATTCATAAGGCATAAGCATCTATCAGTTTGGCAAGATTTGCACTGAATACTGAATGAAACAGCTTTCTCTATAGAGAGACAAGCTTTTGAGCAGATTTGGGCTTGATTTCACTTCATTTGAACAGAAACACTATTTCAACATTACTGGACTCAGAAAGCTGTAAACTGACAATCTTGATCATTGAAGTCCTAACATTAGTTTTTGTGCATATAACTTCTAACACATTAAAAACTGTCTTACAGCATTGCAGAAAACATTGTATTTCATAAGGCATAAGCATCTATCAGTTTGGCAAGATTTGCACTGAATACTGAATGAAACAGCTTTCTCTAATAGAGAGACAAGCTTTTGAGCAGATTTGGGCTTGATTTCACTTCATTTGAACAGAAGCACTATTTCAACATTACTGGACTCAGAAAGCTGTAAACTGACAATCTTGATCATTGAAGTCCTAACATTAGTTTTTGTGCATATAACTTCTAACACATTAAAAACTGTCTTACAGCATTGCAGAAAACATTGTATTTCATAAGGCATAAGCATCTTTCAGTTTGGCAAGATTTGCACTGAATACTGAATGAAACAGCTTTCTCTATTAGAGAGACAAGCTTTTGAGCAGATTTGGGCTTGATTTCACTTCATTTGAACAGAAGCACTATTTCAACATTACTGGACTCAGAAAGCTGTAAACTGACAATCTTGATCATTGAAGTCCTAACATAAGTTCCTTTTCGGGAACTCGAGCTGCGTCGATATCGCTTTGGGGAACGTCCCTGACGAGACCGGCTCTGAACATCGTGTGCAAACTGTCCAATGGACGGGCGTGACGTCACGGAGCGGGGTGACGTAGCGACCAGGAAGCTATATAAGCACGTGCCGTGCAGCTGGCTTCAGCTTCGCTCTGTCAGCAAGCGCTCTGTGTGTGCATGTTAAAAAGTCTGTCCCGTTGGTCCTATTTATTGTTGTCTGTCTCTTAGCCATTAAAAGATCGCTAATACAGCTCAATAATGCCAAAAGCAAAGCAAAAGACCAAGTATTTAAAGGGCGATTCCAAGCCACGTTACAGATTGTGTGTTCCTCCCTGCCCTCGCTACATCACGAGCGGGGATACACACAATCTGTGCGTGGCTTGCCTGGGATCGAAGCACGCTGAGTCGGCTCTCGAGGGGGCCGACTGTCCGCATTGCGAGCGATTGCCAATGCGGGCGCTTCGATCCCGGAGGGCTCTCTTCGAGGAGGGAGCCTTCACCAGCGTTCCTCGCGGTGCTGGCCCCGCTTCTGCCGAGGCAGAGCGGCTGCTGCACTCGTGGGGTTCGCAGGTGGATCTGTCAGAGGGAATGGAGACGGGCCAGTCCTTATCTCCTTCCTCATCTGCCAGATCAGGCGCCCAAACCCTGGGTTCGGAAGCACGCTCGTCGGTTTCTTCCCCCCAGGGTGAGGGATCAGCTCTCCGCCTCTCTTCCTCCGAGGAGGTTGACGTGGAGACTGTTGCTGGGGATTCGCCACCCCTGTCGCCCCAGTATGAGGAGCTTTTGGAGGTGGTTACACGCGCAGTTGATAGATTAAAAATCGAATGGCCTGCAGAAAAACACACTGAGCCGCAGAAAAGCAAGCTAGATGAACGCTTTCTGCGGCCGAGGCAACCACCTCCACGCCGGAGTCTACCGTTTTTTCCCGATCTCCATGATGAGTTATCGAGATCGTGGAAACACCCATATTCGACCCGCCTCTTTGGCCCCGATTCACTATATTATGGCAACGTGATGGGGCTGGGAGAGCGGGGTTATAGGACGTTGCCACGGGTTGAACAGACGCTCGCGGGCTATCTGTCACCCGGCTCGGCATCGTCCCTAAAGGCTCCGGCATTGCCCACTAAGCCGCTGCGAGTTACATCATCGCTTGTGGGCAAAGGTTATGTGGCAGCAGGTCAGGCTGGGGCTTGCCTTCACACCATGGCAGTCCTTCAAGCTTATCAGGCCGACCTGCTGGGAGATATCGATGAGGGAGAGGGGATTAAGTCTGATGATATCGAAGAGCTTAGAAAGACCGCTGATCTCTCCCTCCGCGCCACTAAAGAGACCGCTCGCGCGATTGGGCGGTCTATGGCAGCCTTAGTGGCCGCGGAGAGGCATTTGTGGCTGACCCTGTCAGAGATAAAAGAAAGAGACAGGGTCTGCCTCCTGGACGCCCCGCTTCAAGCCTCGGGCCTGTTTGGCGACACAGTCAACACTGTCGTCGACAGGTTCCAGGAGGCACGCAAACAGGCGGCGGCGTTCCAGAATTTCCTCCCTCGTCGCTCTCGTGGTGCATCTGGGCGGGAGATCACCACGCCACATACCGGCTCCTCATACCGGGAAGCGCAAAAACAGAGTGTCGCCGCTCGTGTTCCCCCACGTCGGGACCGAGTGCCTCAGCGACGCCCTGAGTCGGGGACTTCCAGAGCAAAAAAGCCTGATTTAAGAACAGTTATCGAGGCCCGGAAGTCCTCGACGAAACGATCCTGACATCAGGGTCCAGAGGGTAGCCCCTACTGGGGTAGAGCGCGGTCCACCTCAGTATACGGTGCCCGCCTCACCTCAGTGCCCTCAGGAGGTCGGTCTGCCAACCCTGCCAGAGCTTCAGGGCGCAGCGGCCTCCCGCGAGCACTACTCCCAGTTATTTCCGCCCGAGAGCGCAGCGGAGCTAGGAGGCTCGCCGCCCCTTCGGGGGCCTCTTACACCAGAGGTCAGTCTCGAGAGACTGATTCCCTTAGTAGATTATTTAGCAGCGTGGAAGCTACTGCCAAATGTATCTCGTTGGGTCCTGCGTACAATAGAAAAAGGCTATTGCATTCAGTTCGGTCGTCCACCACCGAAGTTCAACGGGGTCACACCGACTGTGGTCGGCCCCCAGCAGGCTCTGGTTATGGAACAAGAAGTGAATACCCTATTAAGGAAGGAGGCCATCGAGGTGGTCCCTCCTCTAGACAGGGAATCCGGATTTTACAGCCGGTATTTCATAGTTCCAAAGAAGGATGGGGGGTTGCGTCCGATCATAGACTTACGTCATCTGAACCGCTCAGTTATGTCACTGAAGTTCAAAATGCTCACTGTCAAGCAGGTTGTAGCTCAAATCAGATCCGAGGACTGGTTTGTCACCATAGATCTCAAAGACGCATACTTCCACAGATCCATCCTTCCACAACACAGGAAGTATCTGAGGTTCGCTTTCGGGGGCAAAGCTTATCAATATCGAGTACTTCCCTTCGGCCTTGCACTCTCACCCCGCACGTTCACGAAATGTGTAGATGCGGCTCTGGTATCCCTCCGTATGCAGGGCATCCGCATTCTGAATTATATCGACGATTGGTTGATCTTAGCTCGATCAGAGCAGATGGCGGTTCGACATCGAGATGTCGTTCTCGCACACATGGGGGAGCTGGGTTTGAGACTAAATGCCAAGAAGAGTGTACTTTCTCCAGTTCAGAGAACCACCTATCTAGGCGTAGTGTGGGATTCGACCACGATGCAGGCACGTATGTCTCCTGCTCGGATCGAGTCGATCCTCACTTCAGTCGAGAGAGTCAAAGAAGGCCAGTCACTCACTGTCAAACAATTCCAGAGATTGTTAGGGCTCATGGCAGCTGCGTCCAACGTGATACCTTTTGGCCTGCTGCACATGAGACCCCTACAGTGGTGGCTCAAGTCCAAGGGCTTTTCCCCGAGGGGAAATCCACTTCGAGTTATCAAGGTCACGCGGCGATGCCTTCGTGCCTTAGACATGTGGAAGAAACCTTGGTTCTTGAATCAGGGCCCGGTGCTGGGAGCTCTTCGTCGCCGTGTAACGCTAGTGACAGACGCGTCCCTCACCGGTTGGGGTGCGGTCATGAGTGGCCACCCTGCCCGCGGTCTGTGGAGTGGTCGCCACCTGACGTGGCACATCAATTGCCTAGAGATGTTAGCAGTCTATCGAGCATTAAAATATTTCCTCCCAGACCTGAGAGGTCACCATGTGTTGGTGCGCACCGACAACACATCAGTGGTCTCTTATATCAATCACCAGGGGGGTCTGCGCTCACGCCCCTTGTACAAGCTGGCATACCAGATCCTTCTCTGGTCCCAGGGCAAACTCCTCTCGATCAGAGCAGTGTATATTCCTGGGAGATTGAATGTGGGAGCAGACATACTGTCGAGGCAGGGGCCGAGGCCCGGGGAATGGATGCTTCACCCCGAGGTGGTGAAGCAGATATGGAGAGTGTTTGGCAAAGCTCAGGTGGACCTCTTTGCGACTCAAGAGACATCGCAATGTCCCCTCTGGTTCTCTCTAGTTCATCCAGCTCCTCTGGGACTGGACGCTATGGTACAGACCTGGCCGAGGCTTCGTCTGTACGCTTTTCCCCCTACCGCTCTGCTCCCGGGAGTTCTGGCGAGAGTACGCCAGGACGGGGTCCGTCTGTTGTTAGTAGCCCCGTTCTGGCCGGGCCGAATATGGTTCTCAGATCTAGTCTCGCTCCTCGACGGCTCTCCGTGGGAGATACCGATCAGGAAAGACCTACTCTCACAAGCGCAGGGCACGATAATCCACCCTCGCACGGAGGTGTTCAAGCTGTGGGTGTGGCCCCTGAGGGGCACAACTGTTAGCAGCTGGTCTCTCAACCGAGGTTGTTGAGACCCTCCTCCAGTCCAGAGCTCCCTCTACGAGGAAACTGTACGCCTGAAGTGGTCATTCTTTACTTCATGGTGCAGAGATCGCCATCTTGACCCTGTTAACTGCCCAGTTGGTACAGTTCTGGAGTTTTTACAAGCTAGGCTCTCTGCGGGGTTATCCCACTCCACCTTAAAGGTGTACGTGGCGGCCATAGCTGCTTTCCATGTCCCTTTCAATGATCAGTCAGTGGGTAGACACCCCCTAAGTTACACGTTTCCTCCGAGGTGCATTGAGGCTGAGACCTCCAGTACGGTCCCGTATTCCCCCATGGGATTTGGTTGTGGTTCTAGAGGCTCTTTGTAAAGCTCCATTCGAGCCAATTCAAGATATCTCAGATAGACATCTGACACTGAAAACTGCCATGCTACTGGCAATCACCTCGCTGAAACGAGTTGGAGATCTCCAGGCCCTTTCGGTGGCCCCTACTTATTTAGACTTTGCCCCTGGTATGGCCAAAGCATTCTTATACCCTCGAGCGGGTTATGTTCCAAAGGTTCCCTCTGTTACACCACAGCCTATCGTACTGCAGGCCTTCTGTCCTCCTCCCTTTCGGGAGCCAGACCAAGAGAAGCTAAACTGTATGTGTCCAGTGCGAGCACTCGACGCATACGTCCACAGAGCTGCCCTGTGGAGAAAATCCGACCAATTGGTTGTTTGCTACGGTCCTACTAACAAGGGGTCTCCTGCCACCAAGCAGACCCTTAGCCGTTGGATAGTCGAGGCTATCAACGTCTCTTATGAGTCCTCTGGTCTACCCCCTCCTTTGGGGGCCAAGGCTCACTCTACTCGGGGTATGGCGGCCTCCAAGGCCTTCTCAGCAGGTGTGTCCCTAGTGGACATCTGCAACGCTGCGGGGTGGTCCACGCCTTCTACATTTGTCAGATTCTACGATCTTGATATGCGAGCCGCTCCCGGCTCTTCTGTTCTCTCGTCCTAAGCTGTGCTCTCCGGATACACACTAGGCAGGGATTTGGTAGTCTGGCAGCGTGGGCACCTCGTTCCCCAAAGCGATATCGACGCAGCTCGAGTTCCCGAAAAGGAACGTCCCAAGGTTACGTATGTAACCCTAGTTCCTTGAGGGAACGAGACGCTGCGTCGCAGAGCCATACTCCCGGCACCCCTGCCGGCGCTTGCTTCCCTACTCGAAGCTGAAGCCAGCTGCACGGCACGTGCTTATATAGCTTCCTGGTCGCTACGTCACCCCGCTCCGTGACGTCACGCCCGTCCATTGGACAGTTTGCACACGATGTTCAGAGCCGGTCTCGTCAGGGACGTTCCCCAAAGCGATATCGACGCAGCGTCTCGTTCCCTCAAGGAACTAGGGTTACATACGTAACCTTGGGACGTTTTTGTGCATATAACTTCTAACACATTAAAAACTGTCTTACAGCATTGCAGAAAACATTATATTTCATATGGCATAAGCATCTATCAGTTTGGCAAGATTTGCACTGAATACTGAATGAAACAGCTTTCTCTAATAGAGAGACAAGCTTTTGAGCAGATTTGGGCTAGATTTCACTTCATTTGAACAGAAACACTATTTCAACATTACTGGACTCAGAAAGCTGTAAACTGACAATCTTGATCATTGAAGTCCTAACATTAGTTTTTGTGTATATAACTTCTAACACATTAAAAACTGTCTTACAGCATTGCAGAAAACATTGTACTTCATAAGGCATAAGCATCTATCAGTTTGGCAAGATTTGCACTGAATACTGAATGAAACAGCTTTCTCTAATAGAGAGACAAGCTTTTGAGCAGATTTGGGCTAGATTTCACTTCATTTGAACAGAAACACTATTTCAACATTACTGGACTCAGAAAGCTGTAAACTGACAATCTTGATCATTGAAGTCCTAACATTAGTTTTTGTGCATATAACTTCTAACGAATTCAGTGATGTCATCTCTGTTCAGTTAAATAGTGTCTGTGCATTTATTTGCAATCAAGTCAATGATATCTCTGTAGATGAAGTGACCCCAACTAAGCAAGCCAGAGGCGACAGCGGCAAGGAACCGAAACTCCATCGGTGACAGAATGGAGAAAAAAACCTTGGGAGAAACCAGGCTCAGTTGGGGGGCCAGTGCTCCTCTGACCAGATGAAACCAGTAGTTAAATTCCAGGCTGCAGAAAAGTCAGATTGTGCAGAAGAATCATCTGTTTCCTGTGGTCTTGTCCTGGTGGTCTTCTGAGACAAGGTCTTTACAGGGGATCTGTATCTGGGGACTCTAGTTGTCATGGTGTCAGCTGTCTTTCAGGGATGTAGAGGTCGTTTCTAGGTGCTGATCCACCATCTGGTCTGGATACGTACTTGATCCGGGCGACTGCAGTGACCCTCTGATCTGGATACAGGCTGGAAATGGTGGCTACGGTGACCTTGGAATAAGAGAGAAACAGACAAATATTAGTGTAGATGCCAGTGTTTCTGGTTCCGGTTTGCCTAATTAATGCAGCCTAAAAATCCTTTAACGGATTTGGATATTAAAAGAATATTAGTATGTGATGTCTAAGCCAGGTTAAATAGATGGGTCTTTAATCTAGATTTAAACTGCAAGAGTGTGTCTGCCTCCCGAACAATGTTAGGTAGGTTATTCCAGAGTTTAGGCGCCAAATAGGAAAAGGATCTGCCGCCCGCAGTTGATTTTGATATTCTAGGTATTATCAAAGTTTTGAGAACGTAGTGTACATAGAGGATTATAAAGTAAAAGAAGCTCATTCAAATACAGAGGTGCAAAACCATTCATGACTTTATAAGTAAAAAGCAATATTTTAAAATCTATACGATGTTTGATAGGGAGCCAGTGTTGTGTTGACAGGACCGGGCTAATATGGTCATACTTCCTGGTTGTAGTAAGAACTCTTGCTGCTGCATTTTGGACTAGCTGTAGTTTGTTTACTAAGCGTGCAGAACAACCACCCAATAAAGCATTAGAATAATCTAACCTTGAGGTCATAAATGCATGGATTAACATTTCTGCATTTTACATTGAGAGCAAATGCTGTAATTTTGATATATTTTTGAGATGGAAAAATGCAGTTTTACAAATGCTAGAAACGTGGCTTTCTAAGGAAAATTGCGATCAAATAGCACACCTAGGTTCCTAACTGATGACGAAGAATTGACAGAGCAACCATCAAGTCTTAGACAGTGTTCTAGGTTATTACAAGCAGAGTTTTTAGGTCCTATAATTAACACCTCTGTTATTTCAGAATTGAGCAGTAAGAAATTACTCGTCATCCAGTTTTTTATATCGACTATGTATTCCATTAGTTTTTCAAATTGGTGTGTTTCACCGGGCTGCAAAGAAATATAGAGCTGAGTATCATCAGCATAACAGTGAAAGCTAATACCATGTTTCCTGATGATATCTCCCAAGGGTAACATATAAAGCGTGAAGAGTAGCGGCCCTACTCTTAGTAGACAAAAAAAATGCTTCTAAATTTTTTTTTACAAAAGACTCATTTGGTGGACAATGATGTGAAGTTTTGGAAAGCACAATGGGGTGATATATGTTATTTCTGTCATGCCTCCCAACAGTCTGCAAGTGTTGCCATTTTACTTAATAAATTTAAAGGAGATATTATTGGGAGTTCCCTTTCGAAGGGAACTTCGACAAAACGTCAACGACGCTATGGGGAACGCCTCAGGTGTGACAGGTGTCTGAAATCAAATATCAACTCACAGCAATCATGCTGACCGGCGACAGCCGTGAATCATCAGCTTGAATGATGAGCGTGCGACCTGGATATAAAAAGGGCGCCTTGAAACCATGACAATATCCTTTTTGTCTTCAGGGACTGTTTTGTCTGATTTAAACGTCTGCTTACAGCGAAAATGAAACGCACATCTAAGGGAAGTCCTAAAAATTTCGTGAAATGTGCTGACCCGTGCCCAAGATATTTGTCGCCGGGTGACACTCACGAGATGTGTGTGTACTGTTTGGGTGAAGAGCACGCACGGGATGCTCTTGAGGGAGCGTCCTGTGCAAATTGTGAGCGTTTTCCCATGAGAACGCTCCGCTCTCGTCTGGCTCTCTTCTCGAGGGAAGAGAGTTCAGCGTCTGGTCCTCGCGGATCGGGTCCCGCTCGTGCCGAGGCAGAGCGGCGACGCGCTTCATGGGGCTCCCAGATGGAGCTCGCTGACAGTCTCGAGGGGGGCGTTAACCTCTCGGACGCGTCATCGGCTGACGAGAGTGAGCTGCAGGGGGATGACGGAGACTTTTCTCCTACTAATACTGCAGCGAGTGCTCTTCAGGCCGGGCAAGAGATGGCTGAGGAGGATGATTTAGATCCTCAACCTCGTCAGCCATCCTGCCCCGTGTACGCAGAGTTGGTGGAAGTTATGGAGCGCGCCACTGACAAACTTCAGTTGCCATGGCGGCGCGCTCAGGGAGAGATCGTTCGCGGTCGTTTGGATGATCGGTTTCTCCCTGAACATAGACCACCAGCTCAGCAGAGCCTTCCATTCCTTCCTGATCTCCATTCAGAGATCGAGAGGGCATGGAAGAAACCGTACTCTGCCCGTATTCATCGACATCAGCAGGGTAACTTCTCTGATGTTGAGGGGATCGGTGAGTACGGTTATGTGTCGATGCCGCCCGTTGACGAGACGTTTGTGAACTATCTCGTTTCTGGGCGGGTGTCGACACTAAAAGCTCCGACTCTGCCATCCAAGCCCCTTAAAACCACGGCTCGCTTGAATGGCAGAGCGTACACGGCAGCAGGTCAGGCTGGTGCTGCCCTTCATACCATGGCAGTGCTCCAAGCCTACCAAGCTGACCTGCTGCAGGATCTCGACCAGGGGGCAGGGCTGTCCCCTGAGGCGGTCGCTGAGTTGCGCCGGACCACAGATTTGTCCCTCCGGGCCACTAAACAGACTGCTGCCGCGATCGGCCGATCGATGGCGGCGATGGTGGCCACAGAGAGGCATCTGTGGCTCAACTTGGCTGATATCGGGGAGAAAGAATAGTCCCTTCTCCTTGATTCACCAGTTTCGCCTGCTAAACTTTTTGGCACCTCCGTTGAGGCGGTGGTTGGGAAGTTTAGGGAGGCGAAGGCGCGCTCGGCTGCATTTAAGACCTGTATACCGCTGAGATCCGGGCCCCAGCCCAGGCAGGCGGGAGGACCTGGTCCGTCTTGGTCTGAGGACCGTAGGCAGGACCAGAGGTCTAGTGTCGCCTCTCGTGCCCCCCCTCCATGGAGGAGTAGGACACAGAGGAGGCGAGCCTCCCGCAAAAAGAGGGACTTAAGGGAGGTCATTCAGCACAAGTGCTGCAACGCTCAGCGGAAGTAGGGTCTGATCTCCCTGGAGGGCTTTTTCTACCAGCCCTCTCCCTCTTCTTGATTCCCCAGGCGTTTACGTTACACCAGCCCTGGGGATGGGCCTTATGATGAGAACTATGTTCTGGTGGGCCGCCGTAGCAACTGGTTGATGTGAGTGCCTCTTTTAGGCATGTAAAAGTGGTGGACCCCAGATTCATTGAGAACTCTCTGGCGAGTCTTCACTCTGCACGCCGCAGGTGAACTTTTGGTTTGTAAAATTCTGTGTGTATAACTAACACTGATTGTATTTCTCTACAGACCCTGTTCCCTGTATAGACCTAGGGGGTCATTCTTAGAGGAGCAATTAAAGTATGGACTTTAGGGCCCTGAAGCCTCCCCCAGTTGGTGGCTAGAACAAATTAGGAAGAAGCTCAAAGAAGATTTGGCTTCTGTGCTGAGTATGTGATGGCCTTCCTGTCATAACATTTTATATGCGTGGTGGGCCACCGCTCATTTCTGTTAACCTCAGGGCTATTAGCCACCCAGAGGGTAGAGTAGTTGGTCTTCCTAGAAAAAAAAAAAAAAACTTTTTTGCTTTAGGTTTAGACTGACGCTGGCGCTTCAGATAGATCTTCAGATAGATGTCCTGCCTATCGGTTTGTGACATTGGTATCCTGAGTACTCGCTCCCCTGAGCTCTGTTGGGTTTCAGTAGGTTGAGTGTTTTCACGGCCTCTCAATCAAGTAGGCTGTGGCTCCTCCGAGCCCTCAGGTAGATCTATGCTTGTAGGTCGGCCCTCATCCGGGCCGCCTCTGTAGCTGGCCTAGGCTATGCTAGGGATGTTGGAGGCGTGTTGCTAAGTATAGCTGCCACATTCATTATGTGTTAGGCTTCCTCCCCTTGATTTCAGCCTCCTCCCTTAAATGGGAGTTGTTGGCCAAGGCCCGCCCCTTTCTCTGCATTCAGGGGTGATAGAGTAATGCAGGGTGGTAGCTGAGGTAGGATCAGTCTGGCAGGGTTAGGCCATCTTTCGCTCTGCGAAGTGAGAGTTTGTCAGACCTTGCCGAACAGAGATGTTTTTGGGCCTCTAGAGCTGGCTCCACTCAGCCCGTTGAGCTAATCGCTCGACCGATGGGTTGAAGTGGGTTGGCTTGCAATTTAGCCCCCCCGCTCCCCTAGGCTGGGCGCAGGACAAATCCCTGTCACCCTTTGGAGCCACTTGCAGGCCTGTTCCCTGTCTAACATTGCAGGGGCATATGGTTGTTACTCCCCCGCTAACTCAGGGTAGTTTTGAGTAGTCCATTCTCAGCTCTGTATGTATCTACCTCACACCACGATGGCTCCGGTTGAGCAGGGAGTTCTAAACTACATTCCATTCCGGTTTTTGAACTCCGCTCCCTTTGAAGCCAGAGCATTGCCATGGGCTGATGCCTATGCATTTAGTAGGTAGGCCCCTAATGGGGCCTCCACTAGGCAGAATGGCGTATGTTGTACTCCCCTGCTATAAGGGTATTGCTATTTGCTGAGTACACTGCCTCTGGCAATGTGATTAGGTACCAGGATGCTGTAGCAACAGATTTCTGCTGCAAAGGCTGCAGTTGGGTAGTAGGCCCCAGCAGGCCTCCTTGACAGAATAGCCCCCAATAGGGCTCCTAGGCCAGCTCACCTTCGATGGTTGGCCCTGGTAGTTCGGGCAGAAGGCTCACTGCTGATTAGTAGGCCTTAACAGGCCTCCTCTGAGGTGGGTCGCAACATTGTGGAACATACACTTGGACAAAACTATAGGAAAAGTTTTTAATAGTATGGTTCCAGCAGTGTTCGGTAAAGTAGCAGAATAGACTCGCTATCAGCTAGCAGGCTCGCCCAGGCCTCCCTGTTAGGCGAGTCCCCAGCAGCAGTTACATCCAGCTGATTAGACTGTTTCAGGTAGTAGGCCTCTTCAGGCCTCCCTGAAGGTGGGCTCCCACATTTTGTGGTAGTCAGGTAGTAGGCTTTACTAGGCCTCCCTGAGGGTTTAATCCCACATACTGTGGTTACTAGGTGGCAGGCCCCACAGGCCTCCCTGGAGTTGAATTCCCGCTTCTTTGAACTGTCAGGCAGTAGGCCTCATAAGGCCTCCCTGAAGGCAAAGCCCCAAAGACAGTCAACTGGACTGCCAGTCTGGCTCACTATCAGCTATGGTTTTCAGGTAGTAGGCCTCTCCAGGCCTCCCTGAAAGTAAGCTTTCCTGCACTGTGTTTATCAGGTAGTAGGCCTCACTAGGCCTCCCTGAAGTTGAGCTCCCACATACTGTGGTTGTCAGGTGGTAGGCCTCACCAGGCCTCCCTGGAGTTGAGTTCCAAATGACTTTCAGTTTCCACTTAAGGTGGTTATCTGGTAACAGGTAGTAGGCCTCTCTAGGCCTCTCTGTAGGTGAACTCCCACATATTGTGGTTATCAGATAGCAGGCTTCACCAGGCCTCTCTGAAAGTGAGCTCCCACATACTGTGGTTGTCAGGTAGTAGGCTTCTCCAGGTCTCCCTGGGAGTAGTTTCACGGTGATGCTGGGTTTCGTAAGCTAGTGGCCACTTACTTTCAGTTTAGCAGTCCTTATCAGGCAGCTACTGGACGTGAGTTTGCGCCCTGGCTCGGCTCAAGTTTTTATTCTCTGCTACGGGTTCCCTCCTGGAACCTTTTTTATCCTGCTACAGCCTGGTTGCCTACCAGGTAGATCTTATGCTCCCCTCACTGAGGGTCAATGTGAGTATGTGGTCTCCTGAGTCTGGTCCGTCGGTCGTAGGCCTCTCATGAGGCCTCCCAGTTAGATCAGTCCTAAGGCCCTCACAGGCCTCCTCAGTGTTTTTGAAACACAAACACTGGGTAGATCCGTGGATCGAGTAGAGAAACTCCCCTCGCTGGCAAGGGTTGTAAAGCACTACGCTGAGTCATACTCTCCAGGATATCCCGTCTCTGAGATCCGGGCCGAGTGGTTCACTGCCTGCTCCGCAGTTCCTCGGGCTGGATGCCTTTCCTAAAGGCAAGTGTCCAGAGGCTCTGTCTTCGGACAGACAGGAAGTGGCCAGTCTGTAGTGTCTTATGTAGTGACACCAGGTCAGGCCTGCCTGGTGGCTTTTCAGGTGGTACATTCCCCTGAATAGTGACTGGCTGGGGTTCCCTCGGGTTCCCTAGCCACATTCCCTAGAAGGGACCCCTTCTAAGAAGTTGAAGTTGTGGTCCTAGGCCCTTGAGCAGGCCCAGGTAGACCTTTCACTAAACTATGTTTATGGAGGTTTTCTGTGGTATCATATAGCTTGGGCTATGACCGTAGGGAGTGCTGTCACTGACAGCCCTGTGTGACCTGAGGGTGAGTGGTTCTAGCGTTCACTGAATGCTGGTTCTGACAGTTGTCACTGCCATTGGGCATGCACTCCCTTTAGCATGGCGCCGTGGGTATTTCGTTCCCCATAGCGTCGTTGACGTATTGTCGAAGTTCCCTTCGAAAGGGAACGTCTCAGGTTACAAATGTAACCTTGGTTCCCTGAGAACAGGGAACGAGACAATACGTCTCCCAGCCATGCCTCAGGGTCTGCCTGCCAAACAGTCCCTTCAGACGAAAGGATATTGTCATGGTTTCAAGGCGCCCTTTTTATATCCAGGTCGCACGCTCATCATTCAAGCTGATGATTCACGGCTGTCGCCGGTCAGCATGATTGCTGTGAGTTGATATTTGATTTCAGACACCTGTCACACCTGAGGCGTTCCCCATAGCGTCGTTGACGTATTGTCTCGTTCCCTGTTCTCAGGGAACCAAGGTTACATTTGTAACCTGAGACGTTTTGTGATTTAGTATGGTGCCTGTAAAGTGACTTGTTTGGTTTACTTAGTTTTGTCGTGGCCACGAAATAATAACTCGTGGGAACGTCATATTATGTCGTGGCCACAAGATCATTTTGTCGAGGTAACGACATCCGTGGCCTCAGTCAACAACAAACCTGTGTGACCATGGCAACCCGGGATAATCAGAGATGGATACATTAATATTTTATTTAAAATTAAGTAATTATTATATTAACCATACACTTTGGCTACCAGGCTATATTACATGCCATCATCAGCATTCAAATGAAGTTTATCATAAATAAATATTACATAAAGTGCATAATAAAATATAAAAACTTTTTTTATCCATCCTGCAGTCTTGTAAGTCCATTAAATTATAGTCTTTCCCCCATAATATGCGTACAGTATTATTATTATTAGCCTATTATTATTGGTTATATATTTTTATTTCATTTATATAATTTATTTTAGCTTCAATTTCAATCTCTTAACATTCTGAATACTTTTGTAAATATTAGCGTACTGTATTTATGCTCGACATTAACATAAAATGTCATAAATGCATAAAATGTAAATGCATAAATAAATAATATAATAATTTCTTAATTCTAAATAAAATATTAATGATTCCATCTGTGATTATCCCGGGTTGCTATGGTCACGCAGGTTTGTTTACGCATTAAACTCATGGCCACGAGAAAAACATGTCGTTACCTCGACAAAATGATCTCGTGGCCACAACATAATATGACGTTCTCACAAGTTAATATGACGTTCCCATAAATTAATATCTCGTGGCCACGACATATTATCACGTTCCCACGAGTTATTATTTTGTGCCCACGACAAAACTAAGTAAACCGAACAAGTTACTTTATGGGCACCATAATTTAGTTAAAAAAAACAGCAAAAAGTATATTTGATAATAAAGATTTGAATCACATACAGAAATGGGAATTTTTCCAATTTAAAATTAGATAAATAGAAATTGAACAAAGTAAAGCTATTTAGAATATAGCAAAAGAAATAAGCATTATGAATAATTTAAATATTTTAATGATGAAGAATAATCTCTCAGAGGAAGAAGAAACAATAATGAAAAAATTAAAAGAGGAAATAGATGATATGTATATTGATATGGCTAAAGGACCATTTGTAAGGTCACGAGCAAAATGGCTAGAGCAAGGAGAAAAAAAATTGAGTTATTACTTTGCTTAAGAGAAAAAAAAAAAAATAATTAAACTACTCTTAAAATTGATAATAACATTACGTCTAATTCTTTAGACACTTCAAGATATGTTGGTACATTTTATAGCACTATATATAAGTCTAATATTCAATTAATTGAGTGTGATTAATTCATCGAATCAGTTAAAGCATTTACACCATCTATATCTGAACAATTTAAGTTAATTTGCAATGTCCCATTACTAAAGTGGAAATGTCAGAGGCTGTTAGTTCAATGAAAAAAGGTAAATCACCAGGTAATGATGGGCTTTCAGTCGAATTTTATTTGTTTGATTGAAAATCTTTTATTTGATTTACTTAAAGAATGTATCTTAAAAAAGAAAATGTCTTCGAGCATGAAGCAAGGTTTAGTATGTCTTCTCCCTAAGCCTGATAAAGATCATTTATTGATAGAAAATTGGAGACCTATTACACTCTTAAATATTGACTACAAAATTTTATCATTCATTTTTTTCTAAAAGATTCAAAAGAGGTCTTCATAAGATAATAAGTGATTAGTGATAACTAATGTGACGTTTATGTCCAAACGTCACATTAGCTCCAAAATAAGACTTGTTCTAGACCTCCTGGATTATTCTGATAACATCAATACTGCTGCACTGATAGTATTTCTTGATTTTTATAAAGCATTTGATACAATAGAACACTATTTTTTACTTAAAGCACTTCAGATTTTTGATTTTGGACAAAAATTTATATCTGTAGTTGAAATGCTGAGATGAGTTCGACAGGGTTGCCCTATGTCACCATTTTTGTTCCTGCTGATGGTTGAATTACTGTCATTACATATTAAACATAGTCGTATGTTTGTAAAAGGATTGTCTATTTTTGGGAAGGAAATTAGAGTAACTCAACTAGCAGCTAACTATACAGCTCTCTTTTTGAATGACAAACATCAAACTGATAATGCTATAATTCTAACTGGCCAATTCTCTGCTGCTTCGGGTTTAATGGTTAATGAATCTAAATGTGAAATCCTATGCCTGTATCAGACTGAAGAAGAAAAAATGTTTCATTTACCTGTTAAGAAATGTGTAAAATATTTAGGTATTCATATCTGCAAGGATCAAAAAGGAACATCAACAACTAAATCTTTCGGTAACACTTTAGAATAAGGTTCCATTAGTTAATGTTAGTTAACTACTTTCGTTAGCATGAACTAAGCAAGAACAATCCTTCTACAGAATTTATAAGTCTTAGTTCATGTTAATTTCAACATTTACTAATGCATTATTTAAATCAAAAGTTGTGCTTGTTAACATTAGTTAATGCACTGTGAATTACCATGAACTAACAATGAATAACTGTATTTTCATTAACTAACATTAACGAAGATGAATAAATACAGTAATAAATGTATTATTCATTTTTTGTTCATGTTAATTAATACATTAACTAACATTAACTAATGGAACCTTATTCTAAAGTGTTACCAATTGTAACACTAATGAGCTGATAGTATTTCAGCCATCTGTTCCATACTAGTGAATCCTGACTCTTAACACATTCGGAACTCAAAAGACTAGAACGTGAGTAAACAAGGACCTTCATTGTTTACATTATTCACCATTTTGGCCGCCCTGAAGTCGGCCACATCCTGCCTTGAGTGACAGTTATTTACGACAAGAAATTCCAGAGTCACGTGGGCGAGCCTCAAAGGAGACACTAAACCAATCACATTCCAACATACACAAAAAGAAACCTTTCGTAGAAGTTCCTTACTTTCATCATATTATTAATAATATGTATTTTGAATATGTTTTGTGTGTACCATGGTTAATCCTTGTTATGCGAGGATTATAATTTTACTAGCGTATAAATTGGAATTGTTTCTCCCCACCAACTTTCTCAAAGAGAGCCATGGGCTGCAACCCCCAGTCCCTTGCAGCTCGTAAAATTTTACGACCACACAGGACTACACAGGACAGGAAACCTAATCCTTACAAAAGAATGGTAAAATGTACTCAAATGTAGTCTTAATGTGTATATTATTGTTTTTGCAGTGCATTAGAGGTTTCCCATATAAATTGGGACTATCTGCAGTGTTATCATGTGTTAATCAAATTTTTAAATATGTGTAATTCTGCATTTGAATGTAACTTCATGTTTTGATCACTTATATATATTATGTTTAGTATTTTTGTGATCGTCATGCTTTGACAGACCCATTTATCTAGAGCAAAGTAATGAAAAATGTACTTAATCTGGAATTAAAGTGTTGCTAGAACTCCCCGATGAATTCGGAGAAGCCCTAAATCATCAGGGGGTTGTCTCCACAGAGACAAAGGAACTTTTCTCTCCGCTTCAGATCGTGGACGTTCATTGGGTGTTCCCTCGAAAAGGGGCGTGAATCATCTCAATCTATAAAAGTCGACCGAACAAGGTCCGCCCTCTCTTCCTCTCTTCTTCTCGTTCTTCGTCCTCAGACACGCTGCTCTCCTGTGCGACCAACGTTGCTTCCGCGCGGCCCTCATATGGCAGCCCCCCCTCAGCACAGGGGCTGAGAGAAAAAGCCATTTTAATGGCTCCTTTGGAAGCTTTCGTTTTTGTTGTTTCTTTTCTTTTCTTTACTAAGTTTATTCAACTATTCGCCTCTCCACACAAGGAAGACGAATTCTGGAACATTGTTTGTTGAACCTTTCAAATACCGCTCGAGGACAGAACAAACCTTTATACACCTATAAATTACTCGCATATACATGCATACTACTGAATGTTCAAAAATACATATATAAAATACACGTGAACACTAATATGAAATCGATACCAATACATATAATGTTAGCAATGTATGCATACACACTTGTGAATAACTTGCGTATACATATAAACTTGACACGTGCATACACCTACAGACACTCACATATACATATTAACTTGATCCATGCATATACACCTATTAAACACTCGCACATACATATAAACTCGCTGCATACAAACACAACTGCACATACTCGCACATAGATATAAACTTGATCAGTGCATATACAACTATTAAACACTCGCACATACATATAAACTCGATGAGCGCATACACATCCATAGAACACTCGTGCATACATAAACAATAACATTTACTAACGTATACAGTTCAGATGAGAAAAACATGTGTACATGTATATATGCGAGTGATTTCATATGTGGATGTGCGTGAATTTTCAGTATAAACGGAAAGCATTTCAGTGTAAATGGAAGGCGTTTAAGTGTGAACGGAAGTAACCAAATTTGCAATTATGGACAGGGATCTGTGTCATTCCTAATCGTTTGCTCAATCATTCAAAAAAAAAAGAGTTTTTAATAACAAAACGAAATCTGAATGTTTTACTTATATATATATATATATATATATATATATATATATATATATATATATATATATATATATATATATATATATTTTTTTTTTTTACAATACCCTTTATTCAAGAAACATGTTTTATTAGGTTGTGCTTGATTTGATTACCCTTTGATTATCTTGATTTCAAAATTGTGGATTTCAGGAACAGAATGTAGTAAAACTTTAAAACTGGTTAATAATACAAAATTTGTATCAAACAAGGTTTTTTTTGCATATGATGTTTAACTATTACACTGATAAAGTACACATCCACCATCCCCTGCATCAGATAATAAAAAAACTTAAGTTAATTCTGAGGTTTACCCATGTCTTCATGTATGTGTGCAGTAGTGGCTCATATATAACTTGAGAATGAGTCTCCCCCATTAGAAGAGCTTCTGCAAACTAGGAACAAAATAACAGGCAGAAGTGCAAATCAAACTCTGCTGATTTGTAACATATACATTAATTACAAACAAACAGATTCTCCACATGAACTGTAGGCTCTCATGCACTTCCATGTGAAACCTTTTTTAAGGAGAAAAAAAAAGTTAAATAGTTGTTACTGTATACGAGTCTTTATATATAGTTCTTTATTCTCAATGACACAAAATATCTCAGACACTGAACATTTCATAACACCGGCGAGTTCAAGGACCATAATATCACACTCGTCAGCAGTAAGTTAATTGGCAGTTTCGATCTAGAAAAAGGTGAGAATTTCACAATTTCACTTCTATGCAATCTTCACGAAATAGTCCCAGTCCCTCTTGAGCTTAGCCATTTTTAGAAGTAAAACCCTTTCGCACATGAGTTTAAAATATTCTAGCTGAGCCCCAGCGTGAGTTTCTTTAGGCGACCGTTATTTTAGAATGTACCGCCTTAATGTTTCCATGGCGACGCGTCATGCTTGTCATGTGACAACACAGCCACGATAGATCTGTATGACACATGGATCGCTTTTATTTTATTTGTTTTGTTCAAAATATTTGCAAACATACTCACTATATTATGAAGTTATGATATTCCGATTCTGTGCAAATAGCTTAAACACTTAATTCTGAAAATGGCTAAGTTCACTACGTGGGACTTAGTTGGGAACACATTTTATATTTTTTAACTAGAGGCAGTTAAACTCTCTCTCGCTCTCTCTCTCCCTCTGTGTATGTGTGTGTGTAACGTTAACTTGCATAGCGTTTGGAAGTTATTTCGTGAAGATTGCGTAGAAGTGAAATTCTCACCTTTTTCTAGATCGAAACTGCCAGTTACTTTACCACTGACAAGTGTGATATCACGGTCCGTGAACTTCGCCGGCGGATGATCGCATCGTTTGCGGTGTTATTGATGCTTTGTATGCCACCAGGGCTCGAAGGCCGAAACAAAGTACGCGATTCAGATTGTGTTTCTGACTGCAGGCAGAGACTGCAGGTGAGCAGGCAACACAAACTGATGGTAATTGATCTTATAATAGTGGGCGAAAAAAGAACATTCCGCAAAATGCTTCAGGTGTAGCACAATCCCGGTCCATGATTGCAAATGCGGTATTTAGACAGGTTACTTCCGTACACGCTTAAACGACTTCCTTTTAAACTGAAACGCCTTCCGTTTACACTGAAATGCCTTCCGTTTATACTGAAAATTCACGCACATCCACATATGAAATCACTCGCATATATACATGTACACATGTTTTTCTCATCTGAACTGTATACGTTAGTAAATGTTATTGTTTATGTATGCACGAGTGTTCTATGGATGTGTATGCGCTCATCGAGTTTATATGTATGTGCGAGTGTTTAATAGGTGTATATGCACTGATCAAGTTTATATGTATGTGCGAGTATGTGCAGTTGTGTTTGTATGCAGCGAGTTTATATGTATGTGCGAGTGTTTAATAGGTGTATATGCATGGATCAAGTTAATATGTATATGTGAGTGTCTGTAGGTGTATGCACGTGTCAAGTTTATATGTATACGCAAGTTATTCACAAGTGTGTATGCATACATTGCTAACATTATATGTATTGGTATCGATTTCATATTGTGTTCACGTGTATTTTATATATGTATTTTTGAACATTCAGTAGTATGCATGTATATGCGAGTAATTTATAGGTGTATATGCACGTGTTTTATGTATGTATTGATAAGCGAAGTTTGATTTAAATCCTACACGGCGCCTCATAGCACAAAGCGTCACAAAAAGACCACGCTCACGCGCTGGACCATGCAAGTATCAGTTTTCTATGGAGATTTAAATGCTGCTTTAAAGGGTTGGTATGATCTGATTGTTGTTGGCTGCTAAGGTTTACTGACTATGATTTTCATACCTGAGCTCATTCTATTTTCTCTCTCTCTTTCGCTCTCTCTCTCTTTTATTTGGATCCCATTATGTCTTGTATAAAGCTTACTGTTTGTATTGTCGTACGCATATTTACTCTGTGTGATTCGTAGTTTGATGTATTAATAGTTGATTTATTAAAAACCCATATACTGACGATTGTCTTGGACTCCACCCCACTTACATTACGAGTCACTGAGATGTCTGATCTTTAGCTACAAGCTTTAAATTTAGAAACTAAATTTATCATAAGGATAGGATAATGTTTTCATGGCCAGAGAATATTTTTCCTTGAATTATAAGTGATAACTTTATTGGAAATTGATAGTCAATCTGGTTTGCTGGACAAACCACTGTTTGATTTGCAGTAATTTACAGTAAGAGATATCACAACAATTGATATGAAGAATGGAATATTGACATATTAATGAGTAAATTACAATGCCCTGTGATTATTTATTGGTATAGGCAATTGAGCTATTTTTCATAATCAATCAAATTTAATGTAACTGTCATCTGAGATATAAATTCATCATATTCCTGATTAATTATTCAAATTCCCTATATATCATTTGAGTTAATTATTCTGTAAAAATCATTGTTGTTACATTAATGGTGGAGAATCGCGGCCATTTCAAACTTCGTTTTGTGAGCAATCAATCTGTGTATATGGTTTTTAATAATTTCTGCACGTGCGCTATGAAATTATGTAACATTACTTGTGAGATAAGTCGCAAGACGCAAACTCACTCCTGACTGAGGCAAAAAGCTGGTCAGTCAGCACAGTTAGGCACTTATAGAAACTTAACAGTATAGTCACTGTTATTTTTGATGAAAGTAAACTGCAGTATAATGTTAAAAGTATCCTGTTAAGAAAGACCAAAATCTTTTTACAGTGAGAACATTTTAATATGAATAATTAAAGGATAAAGAAATCTTTTATTAGTTGCCACATGTAAATCTGAACATGAGCGATGTTCCTCTGATTCAGTTAAAAAGGCCTTGCTTATTAAATATCGTTATTGAATTCGTGGTAAACCACATGATATTCAAAAAAATAAACGATAAAAACTCCTGGTCTAAAATTGGCTTAGCTACCCGATTTTCAAACCTAAAACATTTAAATCATAAGTGCTATTTTGATAAATGTCTATTGGAGTCCACAGATGGAAAATTCCTGTTTTGTTACATTTGTGTGTTGGAAGTGAACGGATCCTTCCTTCACCCTATGTTTAATATAGCACCACAGAATCAAAACTTTCTGTTTGTTACTTATGATTTTTGATGCAGAAAATCAGCCTGACAAACGATCAGATTCTGAAGTCCTGTTTAAATTCTGTAATTCCGTTATCTAAACACCAAAAGGGAACTCATGGTTCAGAAATTTCAGGTTATGCCCTGCTTTCTGATTCCAGCTTGCATGAGTGCAAAATCCGCCATCCCGTGGCCGTTTCAGATAATGCGCTCTAATTGCTAATCTTTCCCCTTGATGTATTTGAATTAGATGTCTAAATTCTCGTTAAGTATTTGCATTTACAGCTTTGCTCGTGCGAATATTATTACAGGGAAACAAAAGAATGCTCCCTGCCTTTGACTGTTTACATTTACTTTGAGTTTGGTTCAAACATGATTTGAATTAAAATGTAATTGTTAATAGTGGAAATCTAGATGTTTCAGGTCAACCACTGATTGACCCACTTAGAAGGTAAGCCATCTAGTGGCAGTCTCCTGTTAAATCGACTAACAGACCTCTGTCTTTTCCATTCTGTTTTGAATTGCATGTCCAATTTTACCCTTTTTGATTAATCTCACCCTGTTTGATTAATTTCATAATTATTAATGATAACTTACAAGCTATCATGGGTTATTAATAGGATATTATTCGGAGTTTCCTTTTAATTCTTACATGCTTATTTTAAATTTTGATTTAAACCAGTTTTGAATTTTTAATTTGAATTAAGTTTTCTGCTCAGTAAGTTAAAGACAGAGAAGCAGTACTTCCCCCCCTTGTGGTGATTGTGTAGGTAACTAAAGTTTATTCTGTCCTTCTCCGAGTTTACTAGAGACCTACTTCAATGTGGAGAGGATGAATGTGCGTGTTGTAAATCCCACAGCTCAGATTCAGCACGAACCAACATGGCGGCACCCATCACCCGGTATAAATCAACTTCGATATAAAACACGTTCGATATAAAAGTGTTTAAGCTACCAAATATATTTACTTGCACATATTTCAGAATCTGAATATCAGATATTTCATAATATAATGAGTATGTTTGCAAATATTTTGAATAAAACAGGAAAAACTAAATAAAAGCGATCCATGTGTCATACAGATCTATTTTGGCTGTGTTGTGTCACATGACAAAGTACAACACGTAGCCATGGAAACAAAAAGGCGGTACATTCTTTATGTGGCTGGAGTATTTTGTCTCTACAGACTCTAGCTACCCTTGTTGCCACTTTTCACTCCCAAATGCCCCAATGTCTATATTCAGGTCAGAATCGGGGTTCTCTAATTGGAAAAAAGCACTGTGCAGAAATGATGGCTTTAGAGATCATTGCAAATCAGAACATCACAGAAGTGCTGTGTTTGCTTGGACACAGCACAAATTAGTCATTTAAATGTGTGAAACGTGATGCGTTGTGTCCTTTATATTAATAACTTTAATGCTCATATTTTTTTATTAGAGCGTTTAAAAAATGTATTCGCACTGTACTGAATAAATTATTTTGTGTCCTTGAATGTACCCTGTACTTGGCCCCTGAATGTAACATGTGGCTACTTATTGGCCCCTGTTACATAAAATCCTAGAACCGCCACTGCTTGGGAGAAACCAGGCTCAGTTGGGGGGCCAGTTATCCTCTGACCAGACGAAACCAGCAGTTCAATTCCAGGCTGCAGAAAAGTCATATTATGCAGAAGAATCAACTGTTTTTTGTGGTCTTGTCCTGGTGGTCATTTGAGAAAAGGTCTTTACAGGGAATCTGTATCTGGGGCTCTAGATGTCCTGATCTCCGCTGTCTTTTTAGAGCTGTAGAGATCCTTTCTAGGTGCTGATCCACCATCTGGTCTGGATATGTACTGGATCCGGGTGACTGCAGTGACCCTCTGATCTGGATACAGACTGGATCTGGTGGCTACAGTGTCCTCGGAATAAGAGAGAACAGACCAATATTAGCGTAGATGCTGTAACACTAATGAGCGGATGGTATTTCAGCCATCTGTTCCATATTAATGAATCCTGACTCTCTAATACATTCTGCACTCAAAGACCAGAACGTGAGTAAACAAGGACCTTCGTTCTACAACATCTTCCAACATAATTCACCATTTGGGCGCCACAATGTTGGCCACCTCCTATGGGGGGTGACATTTATTACGCCTTCGAGAGAATCCAGAGATACCCACGTGAGCAGCCTCAAAGGATAAACGAAACACATTCCGCATCACACACACATAAGCACACACACACACAAACCTTTCTTAACGTTCTTTACCTTCTTCATTGTATTACTAAGATGTACAGTATTTTAGTTAATCTGTATTTTAGTACAACTGAAACCAGGAAGCTCCACTCTCTTGCTCGTCTACTCTCCCCTCTCTTCTCTGCACTTCCGTCGGGTAGTTGATCTCAGCACTGCAGCTGAGAGAACAGCCTGTTCTCATGGCTCTTTAAGGGAGCGTTCATCTCCGTTTTGTTTTCTGTACTAAGTTCCTCTCTACACGAGGAAGACAAACTCTTAATCATTACGTTCGTTGGACCTTTCAAATATCGCACGAGTCCGCATCAGCCCCGGAATACACAAAAGAACACGCTTAGCTACAAAGAACCACGCACACACGCTGGTCTGGCGAGTCACAAAGAGACCCCATGCAAGTATTTATTATTTATGGAGATGTAAATGCTGCTTAAAAGTTGTTGATCTGATTCCTTGTTGTCTTTAAAAAGGTTACTGTCTGTGAGTTTACCACACTGTGAGATCATTCTTTGATTGCGACCGTGTCTCTCTCATTCTCACACTCTCTCTCTCTCTCTCTCTCTCTCTCTCTCTCTCTCTCTCTCACTCTCATTTGGATTCCATTATGTTTTGTATTTGTTTACTGTCTGTATTGTCGTACGCATATTTACTCTGTGTGAATCGTAGTTTGATGTATTATTAGTTCAATTATTAAAAACCAATATATATTCACGATTGCTTCTGTCAAAAAAGCTCACATCACGAGTCAATGAAATGTTTGATCTTAGCTACAAGCTCGTTACATTTCAGTAACCGAAATTTCATAAGGATAGGAGAATGTTTTCATGGCCAGAAACTATTTTTCCTTGAATTATAAGAAGTGATAACTTTATTGAAAGTTGATAAGTTAATCTTACGGCCATTTGCTGGACAAACCACTGTTTGATTTGCGGTAATTCACAGTAAGAGATATCACTATAATTGATATGAAGAATGGAATATTGACATATTAATGAGTAAATTACAGTGCCTTGTAATGAGTTATTGATATATTCAATTGACCTATTTTTCATCTTCAATAATTTTAATGTAACTGACTTATGAGATATATATATTAATCATATTCCTGATTAATTATTAAAATTCCCTATATATGTTATTTGAGTTAATTATAATGTACAAACCAGTCCGGCTACATTATTTGGTGGAGGAACGCGGGCAATTCAAACTTTGTTTTGTGAGCAAAATCCAGATTCAATCTGTTTATGGTTATTAATAATTTCTGCACGCGTGCTATATGAAATTATGTAATTGTGAGATAAGTCGCAAGATGCAAACTCACTCCTAACTGACTGAGGCAAAAATATGATCAGTCAGCACGTTAAGTTTCTAGAAATACCTAACAGTATAGTCACTGTTATTTTGCTGAAAGTACACTGCAGTTTAATATTAAAGCCCTGTAAGAGAAGACCTAGATCTCTCTGCAGTGAGAACATTTTAATATTAATAATTAAAAGACAAAGAAATCTCTTTTATTAGTTGCAATATGTAAATCTGAACATGAGCGATGTTCCTCTGATTCAGTTAAAAAGGCCTCCTTATTACATATCGTTATTGAATTCGTGGTGAACCACAGTTATATTAAAAAATGAACGGTAAATCTCCTGGTACAAAAAAAATTGGCTTAGCTACCCAATTTTAAACCTAAAACATTTAAATCATAAATGCTATTTTGATAAATGTTTATGGGAGTACAACAGACGGACAAATTCCTGTTGTTCACATTTGTGTGTTTTGTGCAGTGAAAGGAATCCTCGCGCTGGTTTAAATCTGTTTGATTTAAAGAGTTTAAATCACATTGAAGTCAGCTGTAATTCCAGTGACTAAACACCAGAGGGCGTCCCTTGTTTAGAAGTTCAAAATTATGCCCTGCCTTCTAACTTCAGCCTGCATGAGTGCAATTACGCCATCTCGTGGCCATTTCAGATAATGCTCGCTTACTGCTAATCTATATTCCCGTGATTTATTGAATTAGCTGTCTAAATTCTCAATAATTATTTGCATTTACAGCTTTGCTAATGCAAATATTATTTCAGGTTAGACAATTTTCCCTGCCTTTGACTGTTTACATTTACTTGCATTTACTTGCATACATACTTTAAGTTTGGTTCAAACATGATTTGAATTAAAATTTAATTGTTTAATAGTGTAAATCAAAATGTTTCAGGTCAGCCACTGATTGACCCACTTAGAAGGAAGTAAGCCATCTAGTGCCAGTCTCCTGTTAAGTCTGTTCACAGCTATAAGCTCTCTTTGCTCTCTTTTCAATTCTGTTGTGAATTGCATATTTCCACTTTTACCTTTTTTTTGGGGATTAATTATTAATGATACCTTACTGTTATCATTGGTTATTATAGGATATTATTCTAATTTTCCTTTTGATCTTTCTTACATGGTTATTTTAAATTTCAATTTAAACCGGTTTTGAATTTTTAATTTGAATCAAGTTTTCTGCTCACCAGGTTAAGCACAGAGAGGGCGTTCGCCCCCTTGTGGTGAAAACCAGCTACTTCTTCTCCCGTGTTTCATCTTCATGTCTTTTGTTATTTAGATTTTTATTCTTTTTATATTCTCTCTTTTGGCTTAGGTTATTTTGATAATTACCATCATTATCATAATTCCTTTTTTTGTTTTATCATTATTAGGTAAAGCTGTTACCTCTCATTTCTACATATATATTTACTCAGTTGATGTTAAACAAACCAAACCTTAATTTAACTTTTAGTTTCCTTTGTTCATCCTTTGTGTATTTGATTGTAGAACTCCCTTGGTGATTGGACAGTCATCTCAGGTTTCCAGTGAGCGAGGGGGCCGACCAGCATTACTGACAGTGTGAGTGAAACTTGGTTCCTCTTATCTCTGTCCGTTGCGGCACGCAGTGGAGACATCAGCAATTTGGCACTCCAAAGGTAGTCAATCAGTCCAGCCGACACAAACAACGCAATCTCTGGGACCACTCTCTTTTAAGAGAGGGTTCTAGGGAACAGCCCAATTCTGCAGTGCTGTCTGGCGGTTGACATCTTGTTGTTGCCAGGTTGTGCTAAAAGTCACAAGCTGTTTGAGAGGGCCCAACGCCAGAGTAACGGAGGGCCAGGGACACTGGGGTTGAGTGTTTGGGGAGCGCCGGAGAGGTTGAAGAAGCCACTGGTTTCCACCTGAATGGCTTCAATTCACCCAGGTGAACCAAATGTGATAAAACCCATCCACTTATCATAAGCCACAGAATATTAGATATTCCCCCGGATATATTTTAAGTGTTTGACCCATTGCTTCTTCAAGCCTCACCATCTTTCTAGGTTTTCCAGATAGCCCCACTCACCTGTTGGCCCTATCTTAAAATCTAGCAGTAGGCTTAGGTCTCCTTATTCTCACTAACGCATAGTGTTACTATTTTTTTTTCTCATTTCAAGTGTTGTGTTTCACTTTGATCTTTTTCTATCCTCTGTTCTGTTGTGATTTGTTTCTTTCATTTCACATAGAGACAGTAAGCTGTGAGAGCCACCAAAGAAGCTAAATAGTAGAGCGACAACCAGCAGCCGGTGTCATCACGCGACCCGCTAGGCTACTGCCTGTCAAATCTCCATTTCAGGTCCTTCGTTGACCCAAGTTAATTGGCTACTGAACTGTCTGACTTTTAGCATCAGTTAGCCCCAAAATTCTCATAAACGGCACAGCCCGTATGAATATAGCTCGTTAAACGTAGAACAGACTTGCATTGGTCTTTTTGTGTGTGTGCTGTGTTTCTCTCACCTACAGTGAGCCAGGATGTTCCAGTCATCCAGTCCAGCAGTCCACGGGGGCCACCCCTCGACATGGTTGAAAGCAGTGACGACCCCTTTCCTGCCCAAAGATGCCAGTAACCTGCAGCACCAAGAGCAACTGGACACCGAGCTAGATGAACTGAGGGCACACTATCCAACCCAAAGAGACTACTACAAAGAACTCGCCAGGATCCTCGGAAGCCTAGTTCACATTCTCGTCGCCCAGGCACGGCTCAGCGAACGAAGCAACGTCGACCTTGAACAGCAAGCAGCAATGCTTAAGCTTCAATCGGAGGAGGCCTGGAAGGTCCAGGCCCGAACCCCAGAGTCGCCTTTATCAGCTCCTCCTCGAGACCCAGAACCAGCGTGAGAAAGAGGACGACACAGATCCAGAGCTACAGAAAGAAGTAGAAAGACTTCACAATGCCCTGCAAGATCTTCGCCTCGACACAGATCAAAGAGAACAGCTGGAGAGACAAGCCCTAAAAGAACTCAAAAAAACTCCAGCAAGGTGATGGTCTCCTAAAAAGAGCAGAGACTGAACTGAAAGAAAGAGACTCTAAAACCTGGGCATGCGAAAAACACTTGCAAGCGGCCCGAGCTAAAATCAACAAGCTTACTCTGCAGAGAGATGAGCTCCAAGATGAACTTGACACTGTTCACGCAGCACTGAAACATTCTCACAGATTACAGAGGGGCTGGATCGGAGAAACACACACCACAGAGTTTCTCCCGGCCCACAACTCCAACCCTTTCAGCCAAGAACCCAGAGCTGAAAAAGGGGGTGTAAGCCCTCGGCTCAAGAAGTCACCAGCCAGCTTACAAGAACACCTGTCAACGACGAAGGGGGAGGGGGCCCTTCCAGAGAACGCATGCCACTAAACCCTGCAAGGCTCACCAAGAACTTGACAAGCTAGCCAGAAGCATCCCTACATTCAATCCAGATCCTGTAGGAGGACATGACGTTCACGCTTATTTACAAGACACTGACTTTCACTTGCAAACTGTCACCAACGTGACAGCTTTGGACACATTGTACCTGTTAAAAATCATGTCCAGCTGTGATGTGCAGTTTTCTGGATCGTCAACCAGAGACTGTCAAAGCGGACTACCAGCAACTGCTAAAAACTTTGATTCTTGAATTCTCTGATCCAGACTCAGACCATGGGCTCCTTATTGCTATGACCCTCAAACAGGGCCGACTTGAAAACCCACAGACTTTCTATAGTCAGCTACGAAAAGCCTACTTCGGAGCATGCAACGAACCAGGTATGGAACAGGATGTCGACTTAAAAACTCTGTTCCTCCGAAACCTACATGCCAGTTGGAGTTTTCATCTCAGAGTCCCAGCGTGTCCGTGTAACATGACTACACGAGAGTTACTGAACTTAGCCCACAAAGATTACACCAAGAAAAAGACTATTTCTGAAAAGACTGTGAAAAACCCCACAATCTCTGTCTCTGAGCACTGCTCGGAGTTAACCCTAGAGGGTGCCCCACAACACCACAGTCACAGACCTTTACACAGATAGTCAAGACCATTTCCAAGCCAGCAGAGGGCAACACAATCATGGTGGTGCTCGTCCAAAGCACCAGAGCGAGCGCTCTGAAATATTCTGGGACCGGTGACCCAAAAAGAGCCAATCCCCACCGTCCAGGACACAAAGCCCTGATAGCCGGCAGTGGAACCACTCTCATGACATGACACTGGTAAGCTCAATCTTGAGCCAACATCAGAAAAACACAGGGCAGCCACATCTGAGACAGCAGAGATCCTGAGTGTGCTGAAAGAGCTTCTTTACATGAAAACACGCAAGGAAGACAAGAAAGATAAACCAAACATCTTATGTTTAAGCATAGAAACTAGGGCTGCACAATTAATCGAATTTCTAATCGCGATCACGATTACAGATGCCACGATTACGTAATCGTCCAAAGCCGCGATTACACACAAAAAAAAAAAAAAAAAAAAAAAAAATATCTGCGCGCTTAGGAGGCGTGTTTAGATAATGTCAGGTTGTGAGTGGCGAATCACCACTTTTAATAATAGTCTGTAGGCGTGTCATTATCAACGACATTATCCACTGATACGTCTCATGTCATGTTAATTTCATCATGTCTGCTGATGGAGCAACATCCGATTCCGACAACGTGCAAAGTGCTCATCCACAATTAGAACCGAAAAGAAAAGCAACATCAGTGGTGTGGAATTATTTCGGATTCACCAGGGATGATGTCGATCAGCGTGTTATACTGTGTAAATTGTGTCGATCAACTGTTTCTGCACCATCAAGCAACACCACAAATTTATACAACCATTTAAAATTCAACCACAGAGTGCAATACGAGGAGTGTCTCAGCGTAAAAAAAAAAGCGCCAAGTGATTCGAGAACTGCAACACAGACACCCATCACGAAATCTTTCTTTAATGCTACTCCGTACCCGGCAGGTTCCCAAAAGCAGATCGAGATAACTGAAGCGATCGCGCATTTCATTGCAAAAGACATGGTGCCGATTAATACAGTTTGCAGCGCGGGGTTTAAAAAACTCATAAACACACTGGACAAGAGATACGTCATCCCCTCCCGCAATTATTTTTCTCAAGTTGCGCTGCCTTCGCTTTATTCAAAATGCCGGAAAGCATTGAATCAGATCTTCAGAAAATTGAGTTCTATTCCACCACGACTGATTTATGGTCGAGTAGAACTATGGAACCATATATGAGCCTTACGGTTCATTACATTGATGACGAGTTTCAACTCAAAACCAGATGCTTGCAAACGTCCTATTTTCCGCAAGATCACACCGGGGATGCAATTGCTCAAGGAATTGAAAGATGCTGGGTGCCTGGGAAAAAAAAAAAAAAAAAAAAAAAATATCTGCGCGCTTAGGAGGCGTGTTTAGATAATGTCAGGTTGTGAGTGGCGAATCACCACTTTTAATAATAGTCTGTAGGCGTGTCATTATCAACGACATTATCCACTGATACGTCTCATGTCATGTTAATTTCATCATGTCTGCTGATGGAGCAACATCCGATTCCGACAACGTGCAAAGTGCTCATCCACAATTAGAACCGAAAAGAAAAGCAACATCAGTGGTGTGGAATTATTTCGGATTCACCAGGGATGATGTCGATCAGCGTGTTATACTGTGTAAATTGTGTCGATCAACTGTTTCTGCACCATCAAGCAACACCACAAATTTATACAACCATTTAAAATTCAACCACAGAGTGCAATACGAGGAGTGTCTCAGCGTAAAAAAAAAAAGCGCCAAGTGATTCGAGAACTGCAACACAGACACCCATCACGAAATCTTTCTTTAATGCTACTCCGTACCCGGCAGGTTCCCAAAAGCAGATCGAGATAACTGAAGCGATCGCGCATTTCATTGCAAAAGACATGGTGCCGATTAATACAGTTTGCAGCGCGGGGTTTAAAAAACTCATAAACACACTGGACAAGAGATACGTCATCCCCTCCCGCAATTATTTTTCTCAAGTTGCGCTGCCTTCGCTTTATTCAAAATGCCGGGAAAGCATTGAATCAGATCTTCAGAAAATTGAGTTCTATTCCACCACGACTGATTTATGGTCGAGTAGAACTATGGAACCATATATGAGCCTTACGGTTCATTACATTGATGACGAGTTTCAACTCAAAACCAGATGCTTGCAAACGTCCTATTTTCCGCAAGATCACACCGGGGATGCAATTGCTCAAGGATTGAAAGAGATGCTGGGTGCCTGGGATTTAAAGGAGGAGCAACAAGTCTGTGTCACAACTGTGTCACAACAGACAACGCAGCAAATATAGTGAACGCTGTATATAGTGATATAGTGAATGTGTTTACAACTATACTAATATAAATTGTACTGTTACTGTAATTTTGAAATTGTGTCTGTTTAATTGTAATTAAAATGTATAGCATTAGTAAACTGTTTGTGTGTGTGTGTGTGTGTGTGTGTGTGTGTGTGTTTAGAACATTCTTTGAAAGATGGACGGATTGACCGTGCACTAAATGTCTGCAAAAAGGTGGTAGGGTGCTTCTCCTATAGCTGGAGACGAAGGAGGGAGTTGTCCGAGGCCCAGAAAGAGCTCAAGTTACCTCAGCACAAGCTCAAGACTGAGTGTCCGACAAGATGGGGCTCAAAACAAGCAATGATCGCCAGGGTATTGGAACAACAGAGTGCCATTTCTTTTGTTCTCTCCGCGGACAGAAAAGCCAGACACCTTGTCCCCACATGGCAGGATGTAGAGGTCCTTGAAGCGGTCAACAACTCCCTTTCTCCACTTGCTGAATTCACGGATGCTCTTTCAGGAGAGCAATATGTAAGTGTGTCATATGTGAAGCCTGTTCTTCATTTGTTCAACAATAAAATCTTGGCAGAGAAAGAGGGAGAAACAGAACTGTCAAAATGCATCAAGAAAAAGATCCTGGACTACCTGAATAATAAGTATGATGATCCACTGACTCAAGAATTGCTTGACATGGCTTCTGCAATTGATCCCAGATTCAAGCTCAAGTACGTCAATGAGAACAGAGTTGAAGCTGTCAAGACTCGTTTGAGAGCTGAAATGGCATCAATATCTACTACAGTCAAGGTAATTATCATAGGTTGTGTGTGCCATGTATATTTTGTTTGGGCCATTCTCAGTATTAATTTAAAATTACTAAATAGTCCTTACTATACTAGTACATGACATTATATTTTATGAGTTAAACAAAATTTTTGCCTTTGTTTAATTAAAAGCCTCAACCATCGGTGACTGTTAGAGAGGATGCAGATGACCAAAATGCTCCAGCACTAAAGAAGACCAAAAAAACACTGGGCAGCTTCTTTAAAGTAGATGAGGACCAGAGGCCAGCATCGCCATCTCTCAATCTCCAAGACATGGCCATTACTGCAGAGCTACAGTCTTATTTTCTATCTGCTGCTGTTGATAGTGAGGAGGATCCTTTGGTCTGGTGGAAGGAACATGCAAAACAATTCCCAGCACTATCCAAGTTGGCACAAAAGTATTTGTGCATTCCTGCCACAAGCTCTCCCTCGGAAAGAGTATTCAGCACTGGAGGAAACATTGTGAATTGTTTGCGTGCATCCCTAAAGCCTGAAAGTGTGGACAGGCTTGTGTTCCTAGCCAAAAATCTTTAAAAGTCTAACTTGATGTTGTTCATTCCTGAAACCTTGAAGTGTTTTTATGTCTTGTGTTCTAGGCCAAAATACTTCATATGGCAAACTAAGTTTTTTTCTTTCTACAGGTTATCTTGAGTTTTTCTATTGTTTTAATTTTAGTTTTAGTATAATACCATGCATACTATTGCATATTTGCACTTTTTTATTTAAAGAAACCAAACCAATGTAGAAAAGCAATAAAAGTTTTTCAGGAAGAGTGTTTTCAGCTTGGTTTTTTTTATTTTTATATACAAATATGGCATGAAGTTGCTTTAAACATGGTATAAAGCTACTTAAAACATCAATCAATGTAAATTGTAATAATCGTAATTAATAATCGACAATTATGATTTTTGTCATAATCGTGCAGCCCTAATAGAAACTGAAACCAACACCCTGTCTAACTCATCTGTATGAGCCAAGCATCCCGAACACTGCTCGTCATCCACAGACCACAGAGCTAACTGTCACATCACAAGATGAGCTACACAGCGAGCTACATGAGACCGGTCCTAACCACCCATCGATCGTCACACCTGCCCTGATGCCAACATTCCTGGTCAATCTTGTCAAAAATTGTTTGCCATTAAGATTGTTGGCCATTAAATCGATTCGAATTAGCGTCTATCACCCACAAACCGACGGCCTGGGCGAACGATTTAATCGCACACTTAAATCCATGATCCGTAAGTTCGTTCACGAAGACGCCAAAAATTGGGATAGGTGGCTAGAGCCCTTGTTATTCGCTGTGCGCGAGGTCCCGCAAGCCTCTACGGGGTTTTCCCCCTTCAAGCTTCTCTATGGACGCCTGCCCCGGGGGGTGCTCGACATACTGAGAGAAACTTGGGAGGGGGCCATCATAGGGCAAAAACAAAATTCAGTATGTGCTGGACTTGAGAACAAAACTCCACACATTGGGGCGGCTATCAATGGAGAATTTGTTACAAGCCCAGGACCGCCAGAGCCAGCTGTATAACAGGGGAACTAGGTTACGCAAATTTGCACTGGGAGAGAAAGTACTTGTATTACTCCCAACAACAAACTCTAAATTAATGGCTAAGTGGCAGGGACCATTTGAGGTCGCACAACAGGTTGGACATCTCGATTATGAGGTAATACGGTCCGATAGGAAGGGGTCGCGTCAGATCTACCACCTCAACCTCCTTAAAAAATGGAATGAGGCGGAATCAGTGATGTTGGCAACGTTGATTGGGGGGGAGGATGATCTCGGGCCAGAGGCGAATATCAAACCACAATCCCTCGTCCTGGCTCCAGGTGGAGATCACCTCTCGCCGTCCCAACTCTCTGATTTAACGAAATTGCAGGCAGAGTTTGCCGACGTCTTCTCGCCCCTACCGGGCCGTACTAACCTCATTCAGCACCAAATCGAGACCGAGCCGGGCGTGGTAGTTCGCAGCCGGCCGTATTGTTTACCTGAGCACAAGAAAAAAGTAGTTCAGGCTGAATTAGGCGCTATGCTGGACATGGGGGTAATAGAAGAATCTAATAGTAACTGGGTGAGCCCGATAGTTTTAGTTCCGAAAACAGACGGCTCAGTCCGGTTCTGTGTAGATTACTGCAAGGTGAATGCTGTGTCGAAATTCGACGCGTATCCAATGCCGCGGGTTGACGAATTGCTTGATCGGCTAGGCACGGCTCATTTTTATTCGACCTTGGACTTAACAAAGGATTATTGGCAGATCCCCTTGTCTCCATTGTCCAGAGAAAAGACAGCTTTCACAACGCTGTTTGGTAGGCAGCTGCCTACCTGGATGATATCATTATATTTAGTAATGATTGGCAGCGGCATATGCAGCATCTGAGGGCTGTCCCGAGGTCGCTGAGGGGAGCGGGTCTCACGGCCAACCCAAAGAAGTGTGCGATTGGGCATGTGGAAGTAAGGTATCTGGTGTGATTTAACGAAGTCTGCAGCGGGAGAGAGAATCAGGAGACGAGCGGTAAGTGAGTGGTTTGGGCAAAAATTATCATCACCTGTGTCTTGTTCCAGTAATTGGCGTGGAGAGAGTATAAAAAGCCAGGAGATAGGGAGATGAAAGAGAGAGACAGACTGCTGACCCGAACCGGAGACGGAAACCGGAAGGAGTAAACCGAAAGCGCTCTGCCAACGTGTCAGAATAAAAGTCACCATTTGGTGTTTGCAAAGTTTTAGTTATTTTCTGTTAAATAAATACGTCAGCAGTCCAGCCGACCCCTTTGTCCTCTTCCTTGCCGCACATGAACTTACTACAATTTCCATGACGCATCATGTGATGCACAACGCAGCACCAGAGCCACTGACAAGACACTGATGCCAGCAGCAAGATGTGGCAAAACATGGGCCAGGGCGAGCTAAACCCAGTCGCTGCCCACAAAGCAAAGAGACTGCCCTGTCCAACCAAAGACAAGCCTCGCTTGTTTCTTCCTCCCCTTTCTCTCTCTCTCTCCCTGTTATCTGTACCAGGATGCTGCTGTGGTTCGCCATGCTGTGCTGTCAGCCAACCAGAGGACAGCTGCCACCGAGAGAACCATTGAGACTCCTGATCACCGACGACAGGGTACACTACCCCAGCACCGTAACCCAATACAGCTGGACAGGTGTCCGATGGAGAGAGGACTCCGTCACTCACACTGAGGCTGATGTCAAACACATGTTCAGCCAACATGAGAAAGTGACTGTTACACAAATGGAGTAAGGTGGATACTACCACCACTCCAAACAGTTCCCGGGAGCTTTGCTCAGAGCCGCTGCTGCCGCCGGAACTCTGTTTAACATTGGTATGTCCAGTGTCGATGCAGCGAACCAGATCGTGAACTCCATGAAACCGCTGTTTACTGTCTTCCAGAATGACTTTGCCCAGACTCAGGTGGTTACAGTGTTAACGACAGACAAGCTGTGGGAGGTTAGCTTCTCCAATGACAGCCTAAGCATGGGTAGAACCCCATCGTACATGATTCCCTTAAGCCTTGTGCTAACTGTGCTGGCTTACGCCATCACCACACCAGCTGACCTGCTACAAATACACCTGGCAAACTCTCTGGATAGCGCGATCCTACTGCACGTCAGTCCCAAACAGAGGGAAGTGGTTGTGCTCCTGATCAGCGAGTCAAGCCAAGTCTACAGACTTAAAGACATTGTCAATGTCAGGTTGTGGAAAAGCAACACCCACACCAAGACACACATTCCAGATGTGGTGGCCTACCACGACAGCGGCACACAGCTGTACCTGGCCCAAAACCTGCTCATGTGTACTTTGACTAAAGACATTCATTATCTCTGCCTTAGCAAATCCTTCCTCAGAGACAACGCTGAAGGAATCTGTGGATTGCAACGCCTGGTTAGCGACACACGCTGCCTGCCGAAGCCAAGCCTCATACAAAGTCACAGAATGCAAGCAGAGATTGTAGGTGACAGATGGCTCGTCAACACAGCTACACTGACCTACAACCAGCATGACACCGCCACCTGTGTCAACCTGCTTGACCAGAGCATGTGGATTCAAGTACCGATAGGTGCCACGCGACACATTGACATTACTCCCGTCGACACAGCCCTCCAAGCACTGTCTCGACAGCCCGTTCTGAACCCATCAACTGCTGTCCGAGCCTGGACTCCTGCAGACACTGCACGGTGCATCTCCACTGTCATTGGTCACACCCTGACCCTTGGCGTGACCTTCATCCTATACAGGAGACTCAACGAGATGCGAACCTCTACAGCCAAACTCACGACAGCCGTGGCTTGAGGTCTCAGATGGAATCCCCGGAAAGGGGGTGCCAAGTCAAAGACAACACCGAACCTCATCAAGCTGAATCCTCAGCTCCAGAAACCACCTGCCATCATGATCCACCTGCTACACGACCATCATGATTCACCTGTCATCTGCCCATAGTGATGACTGCCGTCCAATGATGTCCACACAGGGACTTCATCCGACGGAAAGGGGAAATGTAACACTAATGAGTGGATGGTATTTCAGCCATCTGTTCCATATTAATGAATCCTGACTCTCTAACACATTCTGCACTCAAAGACCAGAACGTGAGTAAACAAGGAACTTCGTTCTACAACATCTTCCAACATAATTCACCATTTGGGCGCCACGATGTCGGAAACCTCCTATGGGGGGTGACATTTATTACGCCTTCGAGAGAATCCAGAGATACCCACGTGAGCAGCCTCAAAGGAGAAACAAAACACATTCCACAACACACAATCCTGTTATGGTTAATCCAGTTATGTGAGGATTATAAATTGCTGACTTGTAAATTGGAAATGTTTTTGGAATGAATGTTCTCATATAGAATCATGAGTTGTAATCCTAATCCTGACAGGTCATAAAACTTTATGACCAACTCACAGAACAGCAAAGCCAGCTCACTGACCCTTTTGTCAATGTATTCTAAATGTATTGAGTACAATTTTAACATAATTAGATGTTTTCTATGATCAAATTGGAGTACAATGTTTATCGTGTGTTAATCAAACTTTAAATGTGTGTAATTCTGCATATGAACATAACTTCGTGTTTCTATCAGTTATATATGTAATTTTTTTTGTATCTGTGTAATCGTCATGTTTTGACAGAACTATCCACCTATAGGAAAGCTTTGTAAAATGTATTAATCTGGAATTACGAACTTGCTAGAATATAACTGCTGAATTCTGATAAGCCATAACTCATGCAAGTGGGTGTTGTTCATTGGTTGTCTGCGCAAACAGAGGCGTAAACCAGTCAAGCCATAAGAACTGAAACTACGAAGCTCCACTCTCTTGCTCGTCTACTCTCCGCTCTCTTTCTCTGCACTTCCGTCGGGTAGTTGATCTCAGCACTGCGGCTGAGAGAACAGCCTCTTCTCATGGCTCCTAAAGGGAGCTTTCATCTCCATTTTCTTTTGTTTTCTGTACTAAGTTCCTCTCTACATGAGGAAGACGAACTCTTAATCATTACGTTCGTTGGACCTTTCAAATATCGCGCGAGTCCGCAGCAGCCCCGGAAGACACGAAAGAACACGCCTAGCTACAAAGAACCATGCACACACGCACGCTGGTCTGGCGAGTCACAAAGAGACCCCATGCAAGTATTTATTTTCTATGGAGATTTAAATGCTGCTTAAAAGTTGTCGATCTGATTCCTTGTTGTCTTTAAAAAGGTTACTGTCTGTGAGTTTACCACACTGTGAGATCATTCTGTGATTGCGACTGTGTCTCTCTCATTCTCTCTCGCTCACACTCTCTTTCTCTCTCTCTCTCTCTCTCTCTCTCTCTCTCTCTCTCTCTCATTTGGATTCCGTTATGCTTTGTATTTGTATACTGTCTGTATTGTCGTACGCATATTTACTCTGTGTGAATCGTAGTTTGATGTATTATTAGTTCAATTATTAAAAACCAATATATATTCATGATTGCTTCTGTCTAAAATGCTCACATCACGAGTCAATGAAATGTTTGATCTTCGAGCTACAAGCTCGTTACATTTCAGTAACCGAAATTTCATAAGGATAGGAGACTGTTTTCATAGCCAGAAACTATTTTTCCTTGAAGTATAAGAAGTGATAACTTTATTGAAAGTTGATAAGTTAATCTTACAGCCGTTTGCTGGACAAACCACTGTTTGATTTGTGGTAATTCACAGTAAGAGATATCGCTACAATTGATATAAAGAATGGAATATTGACATATTAATAAGTAAATTACAGTGCCTTGTAATGAGTTAGATATATACAATTGACCTATTTTTCATCTTCAATAATTTTAATGTAACTGTCATATGAGATATATATATATTAATCATATTCCAGATTAATTATTAAAATTCCCTATATATCATTTGAGTTAATTATAATGTACAACCCAGTGCGGCTACAATGCAATTCTTCTAATTATGTAGCAAGTACATCGGGTGTTATGGGAAGTGTTCCTGGTACCAGTTTACCTAATTAATGCAGCCTAAAAATCTTTTAATGGATTTTGATATTAGAAGCATATCAGTGTGTTATGCGTAAGCCTGTCACACACCTGGACTCATTTAGCTTGTTTTTGCCCGTGACCCAGTTTCTGTCTTCCGTGTTTAGTTTGATTAGTTCCCAGGTGTCTATTATCTTCCTCATGTGTTCCATGTCCCTGTTAATTTAATGATTCCATCCACCTGTGTTTCCCCAATTATCTGTTGTTCATAAGCCGTGTCCCTGCAGTTCTGTTTTGTCGGGTCTTCTCACTTGTGCTCACTTGTGACCATTTGCTACTTATGTGTGTCTACCTCTGTGCTCCATGTTGGATATCCCCTGTGTTGGATATATTAAAAACCTTATTCCGTTTATCCTCGACTCCGTATTCCTTCAGGCAGCGTAAAACCGTGACAGAAGACCCGACCTCAAAAGAGAAAATAGAAAACTGCGTGTTCTTCCCTCCGTTTTGCTTTTGTTTTTTCACAGTCTTTTCTTTTCTTAGTGTCTATGGATCCCCTCTATCGTCCCGAATTCCTCATCCTCCTGCTGAAGCAGGAAGGACGTTCTCTCGAGGACCATACCAGACAGTTTTTCCTATTAGCTAATGCCACCAGCTACCCGGACGGCGCGCTCTGCACCTTCTACAACACCAGCCTGAACTCCAAATGCAGAGCGTTGTCGTCCGAAGATGGTCCTCGAGAGGATTTCGCCGCATTCGTGGAGTGGACTCTGGCGAGAAATGGCTCATCTCTCACCATCTGCCCCATAGAGGACCTCGCCAGCCCCACTCCCGACCCAGAGACCAGCCAGCCACCATCACGCCGCACGGAGCCAGAGCCCACCGCAGCCGCAGAGCCCGAGCCATCCACTGACAGGGAGCCGGAACTCGAGAGCGCGACTGACCAGGTGTGTGAGCCGGCAACACCGTGCATCGTGGGAGTCCTCGTGGAGATCGAGGGCGTGGAGGAAAGCCCTGCCCACACTCCTGCGACTGAGGGTGAGCTGTATACAGTCTCTGAAGGTCATATGGAGCAAGCTCTGGATCTGATGGACTGGTCTATGGAGGTAATCCCTAATTTTCCTGTTTCCCCGCTGGTTCCGTCCAGCCCTGATTCCCCTGTATACCCTCTCAGTCTCCCACTCCTACCTCCTCCAGTCATTTCCTCTGCTCCATTTCTGCTGGTTCCGCCCAGCCCTGAGTTTTCTGTTTCTCCGCTGGTTCCGCCCAGCCCTGAGTTTTCTGTTTCTCCGCTGGTTCCGCCCAGCCCTGAGTTTTCTGTTTCTCCGCTGGTTACACCCAGCCCTGAATTTCCTGTTTCTCCGCTGGTTACGCCCAGCCCTGAGTTTTCTGTTTCTCCGCTGGTTCCGCCCAGCTCTGAATCTTCTGTGTCTCCGCTGGTTCCGCCCAGCTCTGAATCTTCTGTGTCTCCGCTGGTTCCGCCCAGCTCTGAATCTTCTGTGTCTCCGCTGGTTCCGCCCAGCTCTGAATCTTCTGTGTCTCCGCTGGTTCCGCCCAGCTCTGAATCTTCTGTGTCTCCGCTGGTTCCGCCCAGCCCTGAATCTTCTGTGTCTCCTGTATTCCCTCCCAGCCTCCCTCTCCCGCCTCCTCCCAAACCTGCTGGTCCCTCTACTCCTCTTTCGCTGGTTCCGTCCAGTCCTGATCCTCCTGTCCTTCCTCCCATCCTTCTCCTCTCTCCTCCTCCTAGACCAGCCAGTTCCTCGTCATCCCTGCTGGTGCCAGTCAGTCCCGCAGCTCACCCTCAGTCCGCGCCATCGGGGCGCGGTGGTTCGCCGCTGGACTGCCAGTCTCCAGCTCCGCCTTGGCGTGTTAAGGCCCTGTCTCCGCCTCCAGCCTCCGAGCCCTGGACTCCTCCTCGGTCCTTCGACCCAGCGGCTCCGCCTTGGCTCTTAGCTCCCTCGTCTCCACTGTGGCCTGTCATCCCACCTGCTCCACCGGGCTCCCTCGTCCCTCCGGCTCCACCTTGGTCAGTCGTCGACCATCCGCCGCCTCGGGACTCCACTCCTCTGGTTCCACCTCGTCACTCCATCCCTCCGGCTCTGTCAGGCTCCTCCTTCCCTCCGGTTCCACCTCCATCCTCGGTCGCTCCGGCTCCACAGCGGTCTGCCAGGACCCTGCCTCCGCCTTGGTCGCCTGAGCCTTCTGCTCCATCTTGGGCTCCTCACCCATTGGTGCAGTCTCCGCCTGTCGGCCCCCTGGTGTCGTCGACCCTTCCTTCACCATGGCTCCTCCCGCCGTCGACTCCACCTTGGATCTCCGTCCTGGCTGGTCTCTGGTGGACCATCTGGCTCCTCCTGCTCCTGGCTCCTTCCTCCGTCGTCTCCTCCCTGGCTCCTCCTTCTGTGGTCCCTGTCTGCTGGCCCCCTCCTGGGAGTCCGTCCTCCACCGGAACCTCCTCCCAGGTTCCCACCCATGCCTCCCTCTGTTGTTTCTACGGTGCGAGGACGCACCTACCGGGAGGGGGGAGTACTGTCACACACCTGGACTCATTTAGCTTGTTTTTGCCCGTGACCCAGTTTCTGTCTTCCGTGTTTAGTTTGATTAGTTCCCAGGTGTCTATTATCTTCCTCATGTGTTCCATGTCCCTGTTAATTTAATGATTCCATCCACCTGTGTTTCCCCAATTATCTGTTGTTCATAAGCCGTGTCCCTGCAGTTCTGTTTTGTCGGGTCTTCTCACTTGTGCTCACTTGTGCTCACTTGTGACCATTTGCTACTTACGTGTGTCTACCTCTGTGCTCCATGTTGGATATCCCCTGTGTTGGATATATTAAAAACCTTATTCCGTTTATCCTCGACTCCGTATTCCTTCAGGCAGCGTAAAACCGTGACAAAGCCAGGTTAAAGAGATGGGTCTTTAATCTAGATTTAAACTGCAAGATCGTGTTTGCCTCCCGAACAATGTTAGGTAGGTTATTCCAGAGTTTAGGTACCAAATAGGAAAAGGATCTGCCGCCCGCAGTTGATTTTGATATTCTAGGTATTATCAAAATGCCTGATTTTTGAGAACGTAGCGGGCCTGGAGGATTATAAAGTAACAAGTGCTCATTCAAATACTGAGGTGCCAAACCATTAAGGGATTTATAAATAGTAAGCAATATGTTAAAATCTATACGATGTTTGATAGGGAGCCAGTGCAGTGTTGACAGGACCGGGCTAATATGGTCATTCTTCCTGGTTCTAGTAAGAACTCTTACTGCTGCATTTTGGACTAGCTGTAGTTTGTTTACTAAGCGTGCAAAACAACCACCCAATAAAGCATTACAATAATGTAACCTTGAGGTCATAAATGCGTGGATTAACATTTCTGCATTTGACATTGACAGCATAGGCCATAATTTAGATATATTTTTTATATTATTAGTGATCTCCGACTGGCTAAGTCAAACATCATTAGCCCCGGCATTAATAACAATCTTACTGTATTTACGTTTAGCATTAGCCAGCACTTTTAAATTTGCCAAGATATCAGACACTCTGGCTCCTGGTAAACATTTACCTACGGTGGCTGGTGTCTCTATATTCAGGTTCTGAATATAGAATCACCAATAACTAGAGCACTTTCATCAGGTTTCTCAGTGGCTGCATCACTGAGTGGGGAGAACCTGTTTAATTTTTTGATTAGAACTTGAGCTAGACACATCCAAAGCCGTATCTAGAGCCCTAAAATTCTTACTGTCCTCAATTAAAGTTTGGATGCATGTCTCTAATTCTGAAATCTTCTCTGTCAGCCTAACTATTTTCCTGCATTTATCAGATGTGAATCCCTAATCACCGACAGAGATAGCAGGAGAAGCCATTACTCACCATGCTTGATTAAATATTCTTACCAAAGTTGTTTGATGAACTTGTGAAAAGCTGGAGCGAGAGAGAGGAGAGGAGAAAAGAAAACAATGATAGGTACAAATGAAAATGCTACTGACAAGCTAACGAGTGCTAACACAATGCCGGTGTCCTTCACTCACGAATTTAAAATAAAAGTGAACGATCAAAATTCATCTGATAAGACTGATTGATAATATCAGAAATATGGTGGGAATTAAGTTAGATTTTATCACTTTAAACAACAGAGAGCGATAGTAAGATAAAGTTCTAGAATATTACAAATACTTACATGGCCAAAACGAACAGCGCGTTGATCCAGCATTCTAAGAAATGCTTGGCTAGACATCCCTGGTGATGTCATCTTCAGCTCTTCGAAAGAAAAAAGGACATTTGTTGTTTACACAGCTGAATAGTGAGAAGTGGCAGGCCAAGTGATAATGGACCTTGTCATCCACTCCAGGACTGCAAGTGGCTTCACATGCTTTGCATCTAATCTGAGATCATATCGCCCTTGAAAAAAAAGGAAAATATACACAAAGTTAATTCTGACTGACCAAACTGTGTCATTCTGACAACTGATTTGGCAACCTTTAATTAAGGATGGATCAGGACGGCAATCTGAACAGCTGTTTGTATGCTTCGGAGGCAGCACCAAAGGGCAGCCTGTCTGCAAACAATGGCTGTCACATTGGGTGGTTGACGCTATTGCCTTGGCATATTCTAGCCGTGGTATGGAATGTCCTATTGGTGTCTGAGCCCATTCAGGACAACGGATGTTTCTATCAAAGATATATGGCGGCTGGATGGTCTTCCAGAGAAAAAAATTAAAACAGGAGAATTAACTTTGAGCAAGCTTCGAGGAAAATCGGAGGTATGGAAAAATTTTGTAACTAGTCGTGGGGAGTGACAACATATGTGTTGGCTTTGTCTCGTGCATTAAATAAATGCGGCACGCATATATATATATATATATATATATATATATATATATATATATATATACACACACACACACACACACACACACACACACACACACACATATATATATATATATATATATATATATATATATATATTATTATATATATATAAAACTGTGCAGCTCCAGTGGCCTAAATGATCTAGCACAGCAGCACCTGCGGTAAAAAAAAAAAAAAATCTGGCGCCGCCCCTGGTTATAACGGCTCACATATTAAATCGGTTTAAATCGGGCTTGGGCTCATAATTACAGTGAACGTGTCGGGCCAGGCCAGACCGGGCTGGGCTCGGACACAACGTGCTTGGGCTCGGGTAGGGCCAGGCCCGATCTAAGCTCTAGTCACAGGGCCGTATCTGACTGACTGGGGATTCATTTTTAGTGTCTTGCAAGAACTGTTCATGGTAGCGCCAGCAAGGCTGAGCTCTAGTTGACCCTCAGGCCCGATCTAAGCTCTAGTCACAGGGCCGTATCTGACTGATTGGGGATTCATTTTTAGTGTCTTGCAAGAACTGTTCATGGTAGCGCCAGCAAGGCTGAGCCTTTTTAGTTAGCTGTTTCCACTGCGTTGTTCTATACAGTCCCCAAGGTGTTAACGCCATGTCGAGAGAGAGTTCTCAAGAGGGAACGGTTTCAGTTACTATCGTAAGCTCAGTTCCCTGAGAAACAGGAAAGAGACCTGGCGTAGGCCGCCATGTTCACTACTGAGGTCTGCTGTACTGTCGGTTCAGTCAGAAGATTCTGAGTTTAGGCCGCCAATATGGCACATTATATAGTAGTGGGGCCCCCAATAAGATTTCAGGTAGGTTAAGAAGGAAGGTAGTCCCCAAAACATTAACGCCATGTCTTGTTCTCGTCTCTCTGGGAACTGAGGTTACGATAGTTATAGGGGTTGTTTTGTAAATTTCCCTCATGCTAGCTTGATCAAGCAAGCCATATCACCCTGGAGCCCAAGACCGGTTGCCTACTGAAGCTAAGCAGGGCTGAGCCTGGTCAGTACCTGGATGGGAGACCTCCTGGGAAAAACTATGTTGCTGCTGGAAGAGGTGCTAGCGAGACCAGCAGGGGGTGCTCACCCTGTGGTTTGTGTGGGTCCTATTGCCCCAGTGTAGTGATGGGGACACTATACTGTCAACAAGCACCGTCCTTCGGATGAGACATTAAACCGAGGTCCTGACTCTCTGTGGTCATTAAAAATCCCAGGATGTCTTTCGAAAAGATTAGAGGTGTGACCTTGGCATCCTTGCCAAATTATTAAGAATTAACATTCTTTTTATATTCATAAGGTTAAATAGGCTAAAACAATACAAGTCAAATCTGTGATCTACAAAATACCTTCATACTCATATATATATATATAATCCAGAAAACATTTTCAAGTTGTCAGACATAACTGTAGGGTATATACAGTCAAGTAAAATTAAACAGACACTATTATTTGTCTATTGCCACTTGCCACTTTTTACATTTTGTAATTTACACTCTTTTACACTCATTACATTTTGTAATTTAGCAGACGCTTTTACACAAGATGACAACAGAAGCAATTAAAACCAAACGAGCAATAATATGAAATATACAAGGCGTTCGTGTCGCCACTTGCTGTTGTTTTAATAAATCCCAGACAGCAAACAGTTTCGGCCCAGATCCGGTCCACATCTGGCCCGCATGTATTTCATGCAGGCCAGATGTGTGCCGGTTCTGGGCCGAAACTGCTTTCTGTCTGGGATGTAATTTCTTTTTTTTTTTTTTTTTTTTTTTACAATTTAAAGTTATGTGAACACTTTTAGAAACTAAACAAATCTGTGTCAAGGTACATCTTTAAATAGAAAAAAATCAAAAACAGCTGTTTGCGTAAAGTTTGGTGAATACAAATATGTTCATCTGAAATGTTAGTAATGTTGGATGCGTTATGTGTGATAGTATTTATACATGGTGGAGGAGGGCACCAATCCTTTGAAACTCCCTAAGCGCCTCCGACACCTGATGATTAACACACACACACACACACACTCATCCTCACCCTCACCCTATCTCCACGGATACTAAATTATACACAACATCGCGTCCATCATAGCCTCGAAACATCGTGCTTGAAGATCTTCATACACCACACGTGAGTAGTTTTAACCAGATGTTATGGATATATCGGAGCGCTAACGTCAACTTGCCCCTTTTGTTAAGAGCTTGAGCAGAGGGCCATGTTGAGAGTTTATCATCCAAAAAAACATGGGGCTTTATTAATAAATTCTTATGAAATATCCTCGTTGTTGGGTTCATAACAGTGAGGTCAACGTGTAACTGTTAGAGATATATAATTATTAAATGGCTTTTAAGGGATTCATTCGTTGCAAAACGAACTTTAGTGGTGAGAGGCCTGTGTGTTGTTTTATCAACAAAGCGTCTCATGACTAGCAGAAACAAACATCTTGAAGTCGGACTTGCGTGGATTTTTTGTATGTTTGGATTCGCTATTAACTTACAATGTCGCATATCAGTTCAATGACGCTGTTGAATTTTAAATATAAATAAATCTGGTTTTGTTTTAAAACAAGCTATATCTTGTGCTGACTGTTAGCGAGGTGCTAGCTGGCAGTCAAGGGCCCCGCGGTGCTAACACACAGGCCGATCAAATAAAAACACTACTGAGAACATTTAAGGATTTAGTTGTGAGCTCGAAGCTTTAAAGGCAAAAAGGCATAATTTTACATCTAATATGAAGCCTGCATTCACCGCCGTCCATCATGTGTGTTAGCCGTTAGCATTCTACTATCCCTTGTACCAAAACATTAACACGTCACAGAAACGCGTTATTCCAGGTCTTTATGAAATCGCATTTTTCTAAATCCAATGCTTTTAAAACGCCATGCTTTTAAAAATTGAGTAAGCAATGTTTAGTTATTGGACACATTTCTAGAGACAATATGATATTCTGTGGCTTTGTTTTACAATTTGTGTAACTTAGTTGTATTTGTTTGTATCTGATTGCATAGCTATAGTGTATATATATATATATATATATATATATATATATATATATATATAATTTACTTATTTTTTCTTACCTGTTCCTTAAAACTGCCAAAAAAAAAAAAAAAAAATTCTGTAGGTTTTTCCGTGGAATGAGCATTCCATGCAGCATCTTAGGTATGAATGATGTAGCCTGGCAGGAGACACGCGGCGGGATGGTGCACACGAATAGTGTCCCAGAGACTGGAGGGGTCAGAGTCCATGCAGGGGGTTCTCTAGCCACAGTAGGAGGTGCTGGGCAGGGACCTGGAGGAGCTCACCTGCCAGGTATGGACCGGGTGGCAAATCCCAACCCTGGCACCCCTCAGCCTCCACTGAGCGGTCGCTCCCAAGATGATGCCACTGTGGGCTATTTCTCTCAAAGGCAGCCTGGGGAGCAGTTGGGTGACTGCACTGCAAGCAAACACCGCTGGCCCACTGGTGATGGAAACCATGTTGACCAGGTAAGTAAGACCTCAGTCTAACCCTTGTGCAAAGGAATGTGAACGTGGGCACAAAGACAGAAGACTGTTTAATTAAATCACACTGACATGAAACAACATATTTATGTTGAAATATAGGGAAAAAAAGTGATCACACTTAATTTTTATATATATATATATATATATATATATATATATATATATATTTTTTTTTTTTTTTATACATTTGGTAAGATTTATAATTATGGTTTTGGGGGCTGAACTGATACCTAATGATTTTTATTCTATATGCCTGATAAGATTTTTTTGGTATATGATTTTGTTGCACTGTATTACATTTATTTGGTGTCATCTGTAAATAATGGGAAAAAAATTAGACTTTTTTTTTTTTGTTCAGAAAATATAAAATGAAATGTTGCTCATTCTAGTGTACTTTTACTCACAGAACCAGCTTTACTGATGACATGAGCATGACAATTACATGGGATTTATTGTGCAGCCCTTGTTTGTTGATCACAAAGCAGATGAAGAAACTAGAATGCTGGTTGTATTCAAAGCACTGCCATTAATGTCTAGAGTGTGTGGAATGGTGCGCTGTGATTGGTTGAGTGTATATATTGCATCCTGCATAAAAGGCAGACTGCAAAAATTGAAAAAATATTACCAAATAACTCTGTGATAGTGTTGTCACAGTACCAAAATTTCAGTATTCGGTACCGATACCAGTGAAAATCCACGGTTCTCTGTACCAATTTCGGTACCAAAGCAAAACACAAAAATATGCTAATTAAAATAAATTAATTAAAATTAAAAAACTTTTTAACACTAAAAATAAAACCAATGCCATTCTTTATACTTATTTACAATTGTTTAAAGTTTTTCTTCAAGTTATATAATTATGAAAACAGTAAAACCCAAAGTTTTACCCAAATTTAATTTCTTTTAATTTATGAAATTTAAACACATTTTATTTTTGGTAAATAAAGGGGATATGCTATTCAAATTAAAACATGGAAGAAATATTTTGTGATTTATTTCTTTAAAAAAAAAAAAGTTTTATACATTTTTTCAACCGTAGTAGCAGTATCACATACATTTATACACATACATAATAGTAATATTTAGTAGCACAATGCCTTTACGTAAAAATGAACTTTTAATTAATGCATATTTGTCATTTTAACTGAACTTAAGACTGGTGGTGATGCTTAAGATATTTTTGGTCATTGAGGGTTTCTGTAAAAAAAAATAGTAATAGATCATATGAATTATTCTTAAAAGATTCTACTACCATATTAAAAAATTCTACTACCATACTAACAATATACAATGCACTATGGATTGAGGAGCTGCTGGGTCCATGAATATTAATCACGTTGTATGCGTTCGGTCAAACTGATTTGCTGAAATCAAAACGGGGACGGTAATCGATGTACGCCAGCCAAAGAAATTGCCATTTGCGCATTAGCTCCGCCCACTACTGGAAAAACCGGCATATCTTCTTCTTGTTTGAAAAATATGAATAAATCTAAATTAACTCCATTATTTTGACAGGAGAAGAAAGCAAAGAATATAGTTTACATATAGCATGTCGATTCAGCGTGGTAAGACTCGCTCTCTCTTTTTGCATGTGTGAGAAAGCGATGGTGAGTCGTGCGCCCTTCACACAGAGTTTACAGAGCGTCAAATACGGATGCGCTGTGTGTACATTGACATGAATCGGAAAGTACAGATCGCTTGATGGAGAGAGAACTCTGAAGCTCAGATGCTGAAATTAATGCAAACGTCACGCACTTCAGTCTATGTAGTAAACAAACCTGCACGTCTCTGCTATTCGATCATTCACACAGAGACGCACAGAACATGCAGGATTCATATTTCAAACAACTTTTGCGGCTTAACATTTACAGATATTGGTCCATATGGAGATATGATTTGATTATGCTAACTTTGACAAATTCCGTGACTGTCCATATTTCCATAGTTTCATTTTCATGACTGGATTTTGACATTCCGTCCTCGTTTTCTGCTTTGCGGAAATCATAGAGCTGTATGCGTCAAGAACCGGGTTTGAACGGGACCTCGGTAATACCGGTACTTAAAGAAACCTGGTACCGTCACATTAACATTTTTTTTTTTTAGTACCGACTTGGTACCGAAGTACCGGATCTTTTGACCACACTACTCTTTTTGTGTAAAATTTACTTTTTAATACCGACCAGTATATACACACACTTTTGGTCTGTACTGTGTGTGTATATATATATATATATATATATATATATATATATATACACACACACACACAGACCAAAAGTTTGGAGTTTTCTTTATTTTCATGAATATGAAAATTGTAGATTCACACTGAAGGCATCAAAACTATGAATTAACACGTTGATATATATATATATATATATATATATATATATATATATATATATATATATACACAACAAAAAAGTGTGAAACAACTGAATATATGTCATATTCTAGTTTCTTCAAAGTATCCACCTTTTGCTTTGATTACTGCTTTGCACACTCTTGGCATTCTCTTGATGAGCTTCAAGAGGTAGTCACCTGAAATGGTCTTTCAACAGTCTTGAAGGAGTTCCCAGAGATGCTTAGCACTTGTTGGCCCTTTTGCCTTGAGTCTGTGGTCCAGCTCACCCATAAACCATCTCGATTGGGTTCAGATCCGGTGACTGTGGAGGCCAGGTCATCTGCCGCAGCACCCCATCACTCTCCTTCTTGGTCAAATAGCCCTTACACAGCCTGGAGGTGTGTTTGGGGTCATTGTCCTGTTGAAAAATAAATGATGGTCCAACTAAATGCAAACCGGATGGAGTAGCATGCCGCTGCAAGATCCTGTGGTAGCCATGCTGGTTCAGTATGCCTTCAATTTTGAATAAATCCCCAACAGTGTAACCAACAAAGCACCCCGACACTATCACACCTCCTCCTCCATTTTTCACGATGGGAACCAGGCATGTAGAGTCCATCCGTTCACCTTTTCTGCATCACACAAAGACACTGTGGTTGGAACCAAAGATCTCAAATTTGGACTCAGACCAAAGCACAGATTTCCACTGGTCTAATATCCGTTCCTTGTGTTCTTTAGCCCAAACAAGTCTCTTCTGCTTGTTGCCTTTCTTTAGCAGTGGTTTCCTAGTAGATATTCTACCATGGAGGCCTTATTCACACAGTCTCCTCTTAACAGTTGTTCAAGAGATGTGTCTGCTGCTAGAACTCCTTGTGCCATTGACCTGGTCTCTAATCTGAGCTGCTGTTAACCTGCGATTTCTGAGGTTGGTGACTCGGATGAACTTATCCTCCGCAGCAGAGGTGACTCTTGGTCTTCCTTTCCTGGGGCAGTCTGCATGTGAGCCAGATTCTTTGTAGCGCTTGATGGTTTTTGTGACTGCACTTGGTGACACTTTCAAAGTTTTCGCAATTTTTCGGACTGACTGACCTTCATTTCTTAAAGTAATGATGGCCACTCATTTTCCTGTACTTAGCTGCTTTTTTTCTTGCCATAATACAAACTATCAGCTGTGTATCCACCTGACTTCTGCACAACACAACTGATGGTCCCAACCCCATTTATAAGGCAAAAAATCAGACTACTTATACCTGACAGGGCACACCTGTGAAGTGAAAACCATTTCAGGTAACTACTAGGGCTGTCAACGAATATTCTAAGGTGAAAATTAATATTTGAATAACAAAAAAAATGTGGAAAAAAAACGCCTGCGGTTGTAGAGGCGTGGTTGTCTGTTTTGCGAGTGGGCGCACTAGCGCGCCTGAGGGTTCAGGGACAGGTCACGGGAGTCACACTGTCTGGCACAGCATCACTGCTGAAAGTTGACGCGTCTTCATGGAAGATGCCAGCAAGTGCAGAGCCAAACTCGACCGCAGCAGAGAAAGTGAGGTAAAATTGTTGACTCGCGAGATAAAGTTGTATGCAAGCTATTTAAGATACAGTTAGCATACTAGCAACATGTGCAAAAAATTTGCACACAAATGAGCATGGCATAATGTGTGGAACTCCAGCTAAAGTCACGTCTTGACACTTAACGTTACGTTGCATCGCCCGCCATAAGCTCTTTGTCTGCAACACGACAAGAGGCCATAACGGATAAAATTATTTCATTTATTTGTAAGGACATGAGACCGATCAGTATCGCGGATGGGGCACACATCAGGGAGTTCTGTCAAGCAATGGATCCGAGATTTGATTATTTATCGTTTCATGTCAAGGAAAAGTTCCATGTTTACCACAGCACAGCTCGCTCTGAACATTCAATGTCAGTTCTATATGCTGTAAAACTTCAATTAATATTAATAATATTTGTTTCAATCACTGAATGAAGCCTGCTATATTTGGGACAGTCGCGACCTTAAATTGCTTGCACAAAAATTTGTTTGTTCATTTAAATCGTTATGTGCAGAGAACGTGAGGGTGAGAGAGCGTGAGGTCTGCAGTCTTGGACATTAGTTGATTTCCTTGTTTTTGTGTAGGTAATACATTGTCATATGTTTAAACTTAAATAGACTACCTATACAAGTAGTTATGTCTCTTTGTATTATTTTGTCCTGTTACTGACGTAATGCGCGTCATTGACAACGTGCGCAAACAGATGTTAGAATAGTTCGAATATTCGTGTGTTTTTTAGATGGAATATTCGAACGTCATTTTTGAGCAATTTTGACAGCCCTAGTGACTACCTCTTGAAGCTCATCAAGAGAATGCCAAGAGTGTGCAAAGCAGTAATCAAAGCAAAAGGTGGATACTTTGAAGAACCTAGAATATGACATATATTCAGTTGTTTCACACTTTTTTGTTATGTATATATTTCCACATGTGTTAATTCATAGTTTTATTGTACATATGTGTATGTGTGTATGTATGTATGTATGTGTATATGTGTGTGTGCAAAGTTGGAAGAAGTTTCAAATGTCTCTTTGTGTAGGTGCGCACTGTGGATGAGATGAATTATGACTTTCAAGCCTTGGCTCTGGAGTCTCGTGGAATGGGTGAGGTATGTTATTAGAGTCCTTAAAAAGCCTTTTGTCCAGTATCACCAGTGTTGAATTTCCTATAATACTTTAATGTTTGTAAAAAAAAAAATTAAGTTGTCTGTATAAATATATTCTTAAAAAAAAGTGATTGCCATGTTGACCTTTTTTTTTACAGCTACTTCCTGCAAACAAATTTTGGGAATCTGATGAATTTGTAAAAGATGGACGCAAAGGGATGTTGCTGGGTGAAGAGTGGAGAGAGAATGCCTGGGGTGCTTCCCGTAAGTTCTTCTAAAATGTCACCATGTTTTGATAATGTAATGTAACTGAAGAAACATTCATGCTGAGATAAAAAAAATGACAAGTTTGACAAATTATGGTCCAGAGAAGGCTCACTTTAGTTTATGCAAATTATGTTTTTGTTTTTGCCTGTAATTTAGTTTCCCTATATTGTTAGCACGTACCAAACAATACACGGTTCGGTTCATTTTCGGTACAGTAAGGGAAAGAAATGCAAACATGAAACTGCAGGTTGTTTATTACTATAAACTTTTTTTTTTTTTTTTTTTTAAATTTGTTTACATGTTTAATAAAGTATATTAAAAATAAAAAAAGAATAAGAAATAAAATACTGCTGCAAAGTTCTCCACTAAATAAAATACTGTCAGTCTCAAACCAATATCATATAATAAAATATAATGAAAAATATAAATAAATAACTATGATTACAGTGCAGCATTACCAATCCCAGCTTGTAGGCCTGCTCATATTTTAAAAATATATATAACTTTTCCAAAGTGTAAAGTGCAGCATCAACAGTTTTCAGTTTATAGACCTGCTCAGATTTCGTTATTGCGTTGGACCGATCGGAATTAAGAGCAAAGGTCTGTTTAAATGCCGACGGGAGCTGCGTTTGAATTACAATAATTTTTTTCATAGTTGTAGTGATGTTCACACTCTTGTGATGCCTTTTGAAAACCTTAGGACATTGACACACTGGCATATTGCACCTGTCCAACATATTTTGTCTATTTTGCCGTCAATACTGTTGATGGTGTCCTTTATCAGTAGGCTTTATATATATGCTTAACATGAAGTATAGATATTGTCGTGAAGACAAGAGCCTGGTCTGTCGGCGGCCTCCCTCTGTCACCTACCCCAGCAGCGTGCAAGCGTGAGCGGTGCGCGAGCAGCGCATATTTTTTCCGGCGACCATGTTAATCAAGGAGTGCATTCACACCGGGACAAGGAGCAGCACGTGAGCGTCAAGCAGGAGCGTTGTGTGAACAGGAGTGCAGCGGGGGTTTCGGCGTCTGGTCTATTTTTGCTGTGCTGCACACGCTCAAAGTGAAAGCACACTTTTGATGGACAAAATAAATATGATTTAACACAAAACGTGCTCAAAATGCACAGAATAAGCATGTCAAGAGTTTCAACAACAATGACAATGTCTAGTGTTTTAACAATTATGCCAGAAAAGAAAATTAAGTATAACAAATATGTATTTACCCATTTAAACGTTTTAATTAATAGTTTTTGGTGAAAGTATGGTGTATTGTTATAAAAACAAATGTTGAAAGAATTATACCCATTGTTTGAAATGGTTATACTGTCTGCCGAACACACTTTGCAGCCGCTGCTGTGAAGCTGTACTTATACGCTTCCAGTGTGAATACTCGCGAGAGTCTGCTGCTGCAGTGACTGTGTAGTTGCACCGACGCGCTGCTTGCGCACTGCTCACACTTGCGGTGTGAAAGAGGGGTTCGAATCAGCTGCAGGGCGGGATTTGCGCTGAACGCGGAGACTATGTTCCGCCCAACAAAATATTGCATTCGGTCATTCGGTGCACACGTGCACCGTACCGAAAGCCCTGTACCGAAACAGTCCGGTATGAATACACGTGCTGTTACACCCCTAGTAAATAAGGATATGCCATTTTCCACGATTGGAGCATGTTTCATGGAATGATAAGTGTAAAAAACCATGAGAATATTGTAATGTGCACATATGGAGTATTATGTGTTATAATTTGATGACTAATATCTTTAGATCTAAATGAAGCTGGGGGGACACTTCAGGCTTAAACAGGAAAGTGACATAAATCAGTGAAAATTGAAAAAAATTAGGCACAAACAAAATTCTGCTACAAAGCAGCTGTGGTAAAAGTAGGGTTGTAAGACTGGTACTTTGTTACCAAATTGATACCCAACTTTTAAAAACGATGCCAACCTTTATGCTATACCATTACCGAGTGCAGGTTCAATTCTGTATCGGCTGATTCAGACATTCCCGTATTTGTGTGAGGACTCTGAGTGTCAAGTAGGGATACACCGGTATCGAATTTTCCTGTTGTGATTAATTGCTCATGCTTTTATCACGGTATACGGTATTATCATGTTATTGCAATTTTGTTTCATAAAAGTGGTCAAAATACAATATAACAGGTTAAGTAACTTTTTTTATAACAACAATAACTGAACAATGCTCGTTTTCACTCAATATCCTGTTAATCTTGAGTACCTATAGAGTAGTACTGCATCCTTCATAACTCCAAAAAGTCTTTAGTTTTATTATATTCATAAGAGAAAGATAGTCTGTACCGATTTTTCCCGGAAAAACACGACCGACTGGAGGCGTGACGTGTGGGCGGAGCTAAAGAATCACGAGCGCCAGTAGGCTTTTGCGTTGAGAGCGTTTGGAAGCTGTGACATTACCTTGAGGAATAAAACATCATCCAAAACAAACCATGGCTAACAGTCAGATTCAGCCGTTTATTTATGATCCAGAATCAGATCCCGAAGCTGAAACTGAATGAGAGCATCAGCAGCAACGACTTGCTCCGAGCGGGGCTCGAACCCGGGTCTCCGGCATGGGAGGCGGACGCACTAACAAGGAGGCAGAGATATTTTAAGCAGTTTTACTCACCGCATGCGGTTCCAACACACTATCGTGACCCTTTTTCGTTGGGACTGCATTATCCTTAAGAAATAAACGATGTGCAAATCTGACGTCAAACTGGGCCTTGTTTGTAAAATAAGCATCTTCGAAATGCAGGGAACAAACACTTGCACAACTCCGTTGATGCTCTGTAAAAATAAACTCCACCCACTTGTCCCTTAATGCTGTTTTTTCTTTGGTAATCTGTGCAGGGTTGTCTTGCCCTGGCAACCAGAAACACACTCCTTTTGTGACATTTCGCGACGCTCTCCCTCTGATCAGTGATTGTCTGTGCTCAGCCTCTCAGTGCTCTGCTATACGGGAGCGCGCGCACCCATATAAGGAAATTCCACTCCATCTAACGTCACACAGAGCCATACTCGAAAAAAACTTTCCGAAACTTGTGACAAACCGGAAGGAGTATTTTTGGAACAGAAATACTCCTTCAAACGTAAAACTTATTTTTGTAACTTTGTCCATGTTTAGTATGGGAATCCAACTCTTTAACAGTATAAAAAACTCAGTATGCATGAAATAGCATTTTACCCCCCCTTTAAGATTGATGAATGTTAACTAATGTTAACTAACAAAGCCCTAATGTGAAGTGTGTACGAACAATAATCAATGTTGTAGTCCAGATTAAAATGAAAAAAAAAAGTTTTAAAATAAATAGCCTATTAAGTCAAAATATTTAAGTATTTGGTGCTGTGATGAACACCATAGTGAATCCACAAATTTGAATGGCTATTTAAATACGTTTTAGAAAGTAGTGCGGCTGCTTTATTTATGGGTTTTTCAGAGTAAAGGCTGCTTTTTCTGCAGTTTAACGCCATCTGCTGCCAGACAGTGAATTTGCTTTCACACAGCGTGTCTCTGTTTACATCAGAGCGCACGCTCTTGCATGCAGCATACAGCGGTGTTGTGTATTTTGACCAGTTGATAGGAATTGTATTCTAAAAATGCATTCCAATTTCGGAATAATTTGTAATATATAATTATTCCCGGTATTTAGAAGTGCCAATGATAACAATATCGTTAATGTTAATTACTGTGATATCGCATTACCGAATACCGACACATCTAGTGTCAAGAGGTTTTTTATTTAAAGGTGCCATAGAAAGCATTGATACAATATTCTAAATTGTTCTCTGATATCCCCATAGTGTATGAAGTTTTATCTCAAAATACCCCGCACATAATGTTTTATAGCTTGTAGAAATTTCCACTTTTAGGGTATGAGCCAAAATGCTGTGTTATTTCTTTGTCCTTTTTAAATGAAAATGAGCTGCTGCCCCTCCCTCCCTTCCGATCAGTCAATGTTGCCAAGTCAGCAGTTTTCCCGCATGTTTAAGCAACCCCAATAATAGTGATGCACGATCATGATTTTTCATGTCCGATTCCGATACTGATTTTTTTTTACAAGCAAACTGGCCGATTCCGATACCGATTTCTGATTTTTATTTTTAATCTTAGCAAAATGTTTAATTTTAATCTTAGCAAATAACAAGAATGAAGGAAAGCGTGCATAAACAAGATGTTTATTTGGTATTTAATAGGCCAAACTTGCTTTTGGTTATTGAAAACAATAATCGTAACCATCTGAAATTAACAGCAGTAACTGCACAGTAAGTAGCCTACATTCAATTCAAACATAGATGGTACAGACATCAGCATTTAGCTTTTGTTTTTGAATTGGGTTGAAACTACATAGAACTGGCCTTAAATGAAAAGATTAACTGTAACCATGTGAAATGAAAGGCAATAACTGCATAGTTCTACACAGTGTTGGGCAGTAGCGTCGCTACAAGCAGCGAAGCTACTAGTTTAACTACATTTCTCAGTAGCTTGATCGTAGCTTTGCTGCTTTCTGAATCAAATAGCTGTAGCAACAATGAGTTTTACAGAATAATTAACTCAAATGATATATAGGGAATTTGAATAATTAATCAGGAATATGATTAATTTATATCTCAGATGACAGTTACATTAAATTTGATTGATTATGAAAAATAGCTCAATTGCCTATACCAATAAATAATCACAGGGCACTGTAACTTCAATATTCCATTCTTCATACCAATTATTGTGATATCTCTTACTGTAAATTACTGCAAATCAAACCACTGACAAACCATGCAAACCATGACGATTGGCTTGGGGTGGAGTCCAAGCCAATCGTCAGTATATGGGTTTTTAATAATTAAACTAGTAATACATCAAACTACAAATCACACAGAGTAAATATGCGTACGACAATACAAACAGTAAGCTTTATGCAAGACATAACGGAATCCAAATAAGAGAGAGAGAGAGAGAGAGAGAGAGAGAGAGAGAGAGAAAATAGAATGAGATCACATAAGGAGCTCAGGTATGGAAATCATAGTCAGTAACTTTTGGAAGCCAACAACGATCAGATCATAACAACACTTTAAAGCAGCATTTAAATCTCCATAGAGAAAGTGATACTTGCAAAGTGTCCAATGTGAGCGTGGCGTGAGATCGGCGTCGAGCTTGTGAGCTTTGCGCGCTGTTCCTTTTGAAAACAGCGGGCGTGTGCCGGAGGCCATGTGATGCGCGTGCACGCTGCGCTGGATCTTGGCGTGAGCGTGGAGCACGTGGTCCTTTGTTCTGTTTTCGCGTGGTATTTGAAAGGTTCAACAAACAATGTTCCAGAATTCGTCTTCCTTGTGTGGAGAGGCGAATAGTCGAATAAACTTAAAGAAAAGAAAAGAAACAACAAAAACGAAAGCTTCCAAAGGAGCCATTAAAATGGCTTTTTCTCTCAGCCCCTGTGCTGAGGGGGTTTGCGCTATGAGCCGCGCGGAAGCAACGTTGGTCGCACAGGAGAGCAGCGTGTCCGAGAACGGAGAAAGAGAAGAAGAGAGAGGGCGGACCTTGTTCGGTCGTTCTTATGGCTTGAAATGGTTCACGCCCCTTTTTCGCGTAAACAGCCAATGAAAGTCCGCGATCTGAAGCGGAGGGAAAAGTTCCTTTGTCTCTGTGGAGACAACCCCCTGGAGATCTAGGTCTTGTCCAAATTCCAGGGATTATTCTAGCAAGTTTGTAATTCAGATTACATACATTTTTCATTACTTTGCTCTAGATAAATGGGTCTGTCAGAGCATGACGATCACAAAGATACTAAACATAATATATATAAATGATCAAAACATGAAGTTACATTCAAATGCAGAATTACACATATTTAAAGATTTGATTAACACATGATAACACTGCAGATAGTCCCAATTTATATGGGAAATTTCTAATGCACCGCAAAATCAATAACATACACATTAATACTACATTTAATACTACATTAATACATATTAATACTACATTTGAGTACATTTTACCATTCTTTTGTAAGGATTAGGTTTCCTGTCCTGTGTGGTCGTAAAGTTTTACGACCTGCAGGGGTGGGGGTTGCAGAAACATGGCTCTCTTTGAGAAAGAGCCAGGCTGAGGAGAACATTTCCACCTATGAATCGATGATCTGCATATCTGTTACATAGCTTTTCAGTAGCGAAGCTCTTTTTTTTAACCAAGTAGTGCGGTAGCTTCCACACAAGCTACATTTTCTCAAGCATTTCTGAAGCTCAAACTCAAATCGGGAAATACAACTGCTAAGATTTCTGATTTCTGACCGAGAGAACAGAGAGAAAATGCTTTTCAGATGCTGCTTGTAAAAATTATCAGGGTCCAGCCTGGCCATATCCTACGTGTAATAATCTCGTACACACACACAAACACACACACAAAGTTTTTTTTTTTTTTTGGTACTGTTTTTGAGGTCTTGCATTTGGTTCTGCAAAGGCCTATAGTATATTAAGCATGCCCATGCAACAGGTGCATACACTTACTTGTGCGTGTGTTAATTACATGTATTTTGATTGTTTTTGTTGCCAAATTGATAAGGAACACAAAAAACAATTAAACTAAACAATTACACATCTGTTTGACTAACAGTTTTGAGCACTGAGATAGCATTGACTTGTAATAAAATGTTTTTGACATTTTAGCATTGACTTGTTTTTAAATTTGGTTTTGAAAAAGCTCTTTACCAGTGAGACTAAATAAAAGTATGCTATATACATAAATTATTTCAAAATGTTAAAATCAAATAATGTTGGTGCAAATAAAACAAAGATGCAAAATGTATCATTATACCCTATATCAAATAATTTATAATAAATAAAAAAATTAGGGTAATGATTCACATCTATATTTTTTTACTTGAGCCAATGAAAAATAAATAACTTATTGTCTCAAGTAAAAAAAAATAGATGTGAATCATTACCCTACATTTTTTTTATTGGATGAATGAAATGCTGTTTTTCAGTGTGCTACAGCAGTTGATTTTTAAAATTAAATTAAGTCTATGTAATTTTAAGGTGTAAAAAAAATAATCATCCTAATGCAGAAATTACGTTTACTTCTGGCTTTTCAAACGTGTATGCAAGTTCTAATGTACAAAAACAAAAAGTTTCAGCTTTGTTACAGTTTAGTCCGTTTCGTTTCTCATCCAACATGTGAGAAGTTGAGCTGAACATCTCTTCACTGTCTCACTCTATGTTGGCGCAGCTTTAGTGCGCGCAGGAAAGGGACTCTTATTTGTGCGGCAGTACAACAACGGCTGTTCGCGTCCTGCTATCTGTGCCTCAGACATGTAGCTCTGCACTTCCAGTGCTGAACGGCTGCCTGTATCCTGCCCACAGATTTCAAAATACTTCCACACAAATTAAATAGCAAACGATTACAATGTAGTCTGTGCAAGCGGGCGCACTTCCGGAAAAATTGGCCGAAAAAAGACCAAAAACTGATTCATTTGCGTTAGTTTTGAGTAACAATTGGGCGGGTTTTGTTGTGAAAACCTGGCAACCCTGCTGGAGCTTCAAGAGCCCATGCTCACAGCATACCGATGTTACAGTTTGAAAGGGTCATATGCGTTTTCAATAAGTTAACATACTCTGTTACACCAAATACACAAAATAATGATCTTTAAAAAAGCATCATTTGACTCCTTAAACCGGTGGTGATCAAGTGTTATTAACTTCACATTGCTTCCAAATGAAATTTTTAACTACCACATTCCTATTTACGAGCATTCTGGTAGCACATGAAGGAGGCATTAGTAAAACCAGGCAGACACAATGGTAGCTTTAGCAACATTAGCCTTACAAAGAGCCAAAGAAGCTCTTTTGGAAAAGGAAAAAAAAGATGTTTGATGCTTACTTTGTCTGTTGTCTGCTTGTTTGCACATGAAGCATTGGTATCCTTCTTTTAAGAAGCAATTTTTGCACAACTGCAGCCATAAACGGACATTCATTTGTAAGGCAGTCCAGTGTAAAATGTTTGCACAAGTGTATAGGATGTTTCAGTTTTTTTCCTGGGACTTTTCCCTCGAAAATGAAATTTAACCATCGTGTCCTCAGTTGTCTGTGGAGACTCCTATGTTTGTTGGTGCTTCCCAGCACGTGACACTTTTAATGGCTCTTTGGCGCTGACATTTGGCGCTTTTCCACTGCATGGTACGGCTCGGTTCGACTCTGTACAGTTCGACTCGGTGCAGAACGGTTCGGCTCGCTTCGCTTTTCCACTGCTTGGTATGACTCGACTTGGTACGGCACGGTTTGGTTCGCTTTAGCTCGGTTGCTTTCCACTGCAGTTAGTACCGCTTCAAAGTGGGTGGGACTGATCATTAATATTTGCCGCCTCTACTTTCATGACATCATCCTAAACGCACAACACAGGAACAATGGAGCCTATCAAGGGGATGGTGTTCTTGATTCTCGGCATGTGGATGTTTTTAACTTCAAGATGGATAGAAGTGTTTAAAATGAGGCTGATGGCAGCAATTACTTAAAAAAAAAACTCAAAAAAGTCTGGGAACTCTTACAACAAAGCGAAGATGACGACATCACTCGGTTTGCCCGACGGCGCACGAGGGTAAGCTAATCTTGGTTAGGGTCTCAATCTCTATATTGTCATAAAGAATTTAGCTGACAATTTTATGTATTAAAATGTGTACTCTGTGTATTTCAGATGTATCATATTTTGCAAAGTGATATATAATATTTTTAACAGAGCTTCAGATTGGTGGGGTGTGATTGTTCCTGGGTTTACAAACACACAGTGGTTGGAGAACTTTAGAATGTCGGAAGAAACATTTATTTACTTGTGCAACAAACTTCGTCCTGCGATGGAGAGACCGGACACAAACTTCCGCGTGTGTGTACCTCTAAAAAAGAGAGTAGCCATTGCACTGTGGAAGCTTGCTACCGGCTCGGAGTACAGAAGTGTTGGACATCATCTTGGAGCAAGCATTTCAACTGTGTGTCGGTGTGTTCAGGAGTTCTGTGCTGCAGGAGAGACGTTGTTGATACTAGAACAAATTCGTTTTCCAGACCAGGAGAGGTTTAAAGAAATGGCTGCCTACGTTGAGAACAGATGGGGACTTCCACAGTGTATTGGTGCTATTGATGGATCACACATAACAATAATAGCCCCACAAGACTATTTCAACCGTAAAGGCTGGCACTGGATCATCCTTCAAGGTGTTGTGGATGGGAAGGTACTTTTCTGGAATGTGTTCACAGGACTGCCTGGAAGCCTGCATGATGCTCGGGTTTTGAGACTGTCCACACTGTGGGAGGTGACAAGCTGTGGAAACCACATACCAGCTAGCACCAAAAACATTGCTGGGGTGAATGTTGGCTACTACATCCTTGGAGACTCTGCCTATCCCTTGCAGAACTGGCTATTAAAACCATTCATTGACACTGGACGGCTAACAGCGGGTCTACAACATTAAAATCTCCAGAGCACGTGTAGTGGTTGAAAATGCTTTTGGTAGATTAAAAGAAGGATGGCGTTGCCTTATGAAAAGAAATGACTGTGCGGTCGACCTTCTGAAATCTATGGTGCTGACATGCTGTGCTCTACATAACCTTTGTGAGAGTCATGGAGAGGCCTATGAGAGTGCATGGGATCCACCTTCAGCAGCAGAGCCTGTGCTGGGACTGGCACAGCCTGTAGAGGAGGGGGGAAGGGATGTCCTTGAGGCTCTGATGCGTTACTTGAATAGTTGACTCTGTCTGTTCTGTAAAGTGTGTTGTAAATAAACTTTTGTGCATTATTTGAAAAAGTTTCCTTTGCATATTTATTTACCCATTTATTATAAAAATAATACAGCAAAAAATCCAGAGTGAAATTAACTCTGCTGGGAGTACATGTGAGACCACACTCAGGAGTGTGAAAGTGTTAAAATGGGAGTGTTAAATTAACACTGAAGCGGAGTTAAAGGTAATTGGATAATTAAGTGGTTAACCCTCTGGAGTCTAAGGGTATTTTTGGGGCCTGGAGAAGTTTTGTCATGCCCTCATATTTGTGCTTTTTTCAGTTTCTTATAAATATCTAAATGGGTAAAGTCTAATATCACTGTAATCAGCACAAACTGGTATGATAATATGTGAAATGCATGCATGTACATGATTGTATTTTTGAGAAAAAAAATGTTATGCACGGTTAGTGAAAAACTAAAAATGTTAAGTCACTTGAATAAGGCAATAAAACACATACATAAAATTGGTTGCCGGAAAAGTTGAGAACTGGAGCTTGTAGCCTAGAATTTTTCTTTCTAAATTATGTGAAAATCATCTTGTTTACTCATTCACAGAAAACAATATATTGATTTAAATTTTCTAAGACACTTTTTGTTGGTAAAAATCATATGCGGTGTCAACTATCATGAATATCATTGTGATTTACACCTGAGAAGACAAAGGCCTGCATAATGAGCTGCATAATGAGCCTCCCATTCAACCACTCTGCCACTCTGAGGGAGGACTTACAAGAAAGAATGTGAGAACAAAATAAAAGTATATAATTTTATGTTTGTAGTTTATTAAGAATATATTTAATTATCCCACAACATAATTTAATATCCACTTGGGGGAGCAGTTAAACAGTTTATTAGGGACAATCAAAGCTGACTTTCAAACTAATTTTTTGGCATCCTTACTCCAGTCACACAATCCTTCAGAAATCCTTTTAACAATCTTATTTTCTGCCAAATAAACCCCATTTATTATTATCATCATCATTATTATTATTATTAATCTTGAAAAGAGCTGAGAATATTTTTCAGGTTTTTTTAGGGGGAATAAATCGAAAGAACTGCATTGTTTTTACATTTGTTAGAGTTATCTCTATTTGTCACATTTATATTATTTACATCAAGCTTTTGAATGGTATAGTATTGTATATTGTTATTGAAACTTCATAATGTTTCACTTGATTATACATTTAGTCAGGAATTATAGTTTGGAAAAAGTATTTGGAAAAAGTCTGACTAGTAAATGTTTACACTTTATGTGAAAACTAGTACAAATAAATAAAAAGAGACTTACTCATGTTTATGATCCCTGTTGAATAAAGTGCTTCATTCTTTTTTCTGAGGAAATCCATTTCTCAAATCCTCAACCACATCACATCTTTTTGGGGTGAATTATGTCTTATTCCTCTCATCGCGAAGCAAACAGTAAAATAAAATAAAAACTTGAAGAACAGTCTCGCTGCTTTTTCTTCTGTGTGGGCGTATGCAAGCCGCGCGCTTCAGTTTGAATCTGAATAGCGCGTTCAGCGCGGGGGCGTGGTCACATTAGATATAATGAGCGGAGATATGAAAAATAGACATCGCGTTGTTTTCATATGGATTACTTTATCTCAGAATATTTGTTTTCAGCAGCACTTGTTTAGTTTAAAAGTAGACATTTCAGGCGTTCTATAGATATCTCTCTCATGTCTCTTCGTTGAGTATTCACGGAGTTACAGTTCATTTTAATTACATGTTTGTACATGACGATCAGCGGAGACAAAGACTGCAGACAGCGCACTTTGTTTGTTATCTTTAATTTATAAGTGCACAAAGGTTCTTTGTTATTATGTCTGTATCCAAAAAAAACTAGACCCTTTACAGATTCGATTGATGTATTGCTCTTATCTGTACAATTAAAACTGAGAGTGTAATTTAAGTTCTTTTCGGGGTTATCAGGAGAAAATGACTCAAAACGCATATATGCGTTAATCGACTCGAAAGGGTTAATTGAGTGATGATTGACCATTATTGACGAGACCTGATGTTAACATGCAGAATCAAAAAAGATGAAAATCACCATTTTTATGTCACCATTATAGTGGTCAGTGTTTGCTTTAGTTGGGCTCTTGAGCTTTACATTTTTAAATTCAGATTTGGTTTGGCTGTTACAACTGAATTGTAACAAACAGACAAGAAAAAAATCTAAACATGGCCATTTGACCTGAATAGACAAACTCAATTCCAGCCTAAACAAATTTGATTGATATCATTGATTATAACCACCCTGTGATTGTACAGTACCCGCTAATTAAAAGGATTTCTTTTATGTATATATCAAGATTTTCATATATATATATATATATATATATATATATATATATATATATATATATATATATAAAAGCTTGTTTTAGGCACACGCATACATCAAAAATTAGTGTAGGAATCTCAACAATGGTGACAAACAGCATATTCAGAAAACAGAACAACTCTAAACATTAGAAAACAAACTACTAAAAGTAACATGAAAAACAATAATAGAATTGTAAGAATAAAGGAAATTACTGAAACAATTCAGCTAATAATTTATTCATGCCGCAATGCATCATGGGAGCCATACATTAATTTTTATAGGTGGCACCCAGAATGCACTGCAACATGCTTTTTTGATTTTCACCATTGTTGAGATTCACAGGTTGATTCTTGATGTTTGCACGTCTAACAGAAATACTCTTTTGAAAGATTTTTGAACAAACAACTTTTAAGAAATTCCTCCGATTGTATTTAAAATGCTGGAAATACTTTGTTGAAGAACTAACTTCAACTTTAACTCAGTAATTACAATAGTCTTTGCTTGTCCATCAGTTTTATAACTCAGTTATAACCTCCAACTAAAAACTGACTTTAACATTTTAGGGGTCAAGAGCCCAACTAAAGCAAACACTGACCACTATAATGGTGCCACCATTAATATATAGTGATTTTTGTCTTTGTTGATCCTGCATGTTAACATCAGGTCTCGTCAATAATGGTCAATCATCACTCAATTAATCACTTAATTATCTCATTAACTTTATCTCTGCTTCAGTGTTAATTTAATACTCCTATTTTAACACTTTCACACTATTGAGTGTGGTCTCACATGTACTCCCAGCAGAGTTAATTTCACTCAGATTTTCTTGCTGTGTGTAAGACTCCAGCTTTGATATTTGACCACTGTTTATGATAAATCTGCTTTGCAGTGACATTAAATGCAGTGACACTTAATTTATTCCAGGAGTGCAAAATTATTAATCTGTAACATTTGATATTTTGAATAGGAATTATCACTCATAATGCACTCAGTCATGTTTTCTCAGGTTTGTGTTCACTTACATGCTTTATACAGCATTCATCAGGGCTCTTATCCAGTTGTGTGCACATTTGGAGAAATAATTATCATGTTATTTTAAATATTTTGTCATAAAGAATAGCATTTTTGTTCATTTTATGCCCAAACACTATGTAACAAGGTTCAACACAATCTTAATAGGAAGGAAGAAGGCAGGGGTCGGCTTGTTACCTTGTCAGCCACAGCCATCTGTACACCCGGCCTGTGGATCACCTGAAATTTAAAAGGGTGATCCGCGCGTTGGTATCTTTCATGCGGTGGAGCCACTGCAGGGGAGTGTGGTCCGAACAGAGGGTGAACTCCCGCCCCAGGAGGTAATATACCGGAGGGTAAGAACCGCCCATCTGATTGCCAGACATTCTTTTTCTATGGTCTTTTTCTCTCTCTTAGAGAGCTTCCGACTGATGTACAGCACTGGCCGTTCCTCCCCCTCGACCTCCTGGGACAGGACTGCGCCCAACCCTCTGTTCGACGCGTCTGTCTGCAAGATAAAGGGGAGAGAAAAGTTAGGAGCATTCAGGAGAGGTCCGCCACACAAAGCAGCCTTTATCTGGGTGAAAGCCTGCTGGCACTGCTCCGTCCACTGGACTGTATCTGGTGCCTCCTTTTTAGTTAAATCAGTCAGCAGGCTAGCAGTATCCGAAAAATTAGGTACAAACCTTCTATAATAACCTGCCAGCCCCAGGAACTGTCTAACCTCCTTTTTGGTCTTAGGCCTTGGACACGTTGCAACTGCTGCAGTCTTATCAATTTGGGGACGCACCTGTCCATGACCCAAGTGGAAACCCAGATATCTCACTTCCGCCCGCCCAATTGCACACTTCTTCGGATTAGCCGTAAGCCCAGCCCTCCTCAGCGTCTTCAGGACCGTTCGCAAATGCTGCATATGTCGCTGCTGTGGCACTGGACCCACTGCGCAGTCTTCCTCGGCAGCTTGGCCACGAACTGCTCCAGTACCACTCGATCGATTACGTCCTCGACGTCGCTACTGTCGGCCATCAACCACTTGCGGCAGGAGTCCCGGAGCTGCTGTGCCACCACGAAGAGCCAGCATGACTCTTCCAGGGTCAGAGTCCTGAACCTCTGGCGATGTTGCTCCGGGGTCCGACCAACCTGCTGGAGGATGGCATGCTTGAGGTCCTGGTAGGAGGTTTTGGACTGGCAGTTGGTGAGCGGCTACTTGCGCTTCTCCGGACAGCAGGGGAATGAGCCGCAGGGGCCAGTCCGCGGGGGGCCACCCTCGAGCCTCTGCCGACTTCTCGAACAGATCCAGGAAGGCCTCCGGATCATCGTGAGGCCCCATCTTGTTGAGCGGCAGAGGAGATGTACTGTCTTTGGACGAGGGGGCTGCCCGGACCTCCCTGTCTACCCAGCTCCGGAACAGCTCGCGGTCTTCATGCTGGGCCTGGAGGAGCGCCTCGAAGCGTTTGTCCTGCTCCTCCTTGAGTGCCAGCATGTCTTGGTGTTGTTCCTGAGGAAGACCGGCGACTGGATGATGTCTGCAAATAGCGTACCTGACGGAGATTGCATGGCGGCGGTGACCTTCCTATCCCGGGTTTTGGCACCAGTGTAACAAGGTTCAACACAGTCTTAATAGGAAGGAAGAAGGCAGGGGTCGGCTTGTTGCTGGGACGCTCGTTTATTCAGCATACAAAACAAATAACGATACCCTCTTGGCAAAATCAGCACAATACTGCTCAATCACAGTCAATCACTTTAAGTTCACGGCTTAAGTTTTCCCAGTGCAGCACGAGGTCCCAGCGTGTCATTCTCTCTCTCTCTCTCTCTGTGGTGACTCGGCTTATATCCGGTCTCTCCACGCCAATTACTGCAATCAAACACACGTGTTTGTTATTTGCACTTGACCTACTTACGCCTCGCTCCCTCGTCTCTCTCCCATTGCAGATTCCGCTAAACCACGCCCCCCTCGCCACACACTATTTTAAACCATGAGCAGAATATGATACAAATACTCAATAGCGGTTTAAAGTGATTAAGTAAAAGTGTACTATTAATCTTTTAAATTGTGACATTTAGCTTGATGATACCTCTTGCTCTAATCCACATTCACCATTAAAAAGGAAACTACACGTTTGACCAGTAAATTTCATTGAAGAAAAATGTAAACAGATCAAACGTTAAACAAAGTACTAATGTATGTAGTGCAAAAAATTTATATAAAGAAAATATAAAGACATATATAAAGACAAATTTAACAGTAAAGAATGTACACTAAGCAAACTTTAAATGTTGTGCACGTATGTAGTATAAAAACATTCACAGGAAAAACAAGTAAAAAAAAAAAAAAAAAAAAACTATTTCCGTAAAGTATGGACTAGGGAGGTTTTAGTCAGGAGGAGAGTTCTGTTCTTGTCGGTTCTGTCACTGTTCTGTTCTGTTACTCATCGCCTGTACAAGCATCCCTATGATATTGAATAAGGCTTTATTGAATGCAGCCGTTTGTGCATTTTCCTCCCTCCTTAAGGCTGCTTCCTGCTCCCTTGCTTGCCGGGCCTCATCTATTGCCATCTGCAAATGTAGCTCTCTCTGTGCCCAGTTCAGTTCCTGCTGTTGAATATCAGCCACCTTCATCTCTCTTAAAACAGCAAGATGCTCCTGATGGTGCACGTTCCGTTTCCTCTTTCCTGTAGACAAATAATGAAAAGTTATAATTGTATAATTTAGGGCTGCACGTTTTCAAGTTTTTCATTAACCGTTAACCGAGGCCCTTAGCGGTTAATAATCGGTTAACCATAGTGTGCGCCAGGGTTTCCGTTGTCCGGTAATTTCCAGACATTGGCCAAAAAAAAAAAAAAAAATGTCCGACAAAATTTAATCTCACCGGTCAAACTGTCCTATTAAAACTACCTAATAATCCCGCCCACTAACACAATCTGTATTTGAGAATAAGCCTAAAATGTATAAAGCAAATATACACCGACCTTTGGCTATGTTATAAAGGAACAGGCTCTAGTAATGGTTATGTAACTTTCCGTGTTTCGGCGAAGGTAACAAGCAGGCTCCGCGGCCGCCTCGCTAAGGCTATGACTATGATATGTTTGACAGGTACAATATTTGAAAATCGATAATTATTTTTTTTAATTACATTTATATCTGAATTTATGTCAACCTATAGACTTTCAAATATCAAAATGTCATGAATTAATATGTATTTGTGTACAAAATGACATATAAACATATTTTCCTATTATATTTTGCCTGGAAACGCTTCCAACAAGGCGTCAGTTCTATTTCTAGCATGCACGCGTCGAGCCGCGCGTCTCACGCAGGCAGTCGGCAAGCTCTAACCTGTTAACATGGGAGCCGAATTAAAAACAGACACGCCACGCAGCTGAGATGCTTTCGCTCATCGCCACGCATCCAGTGAGTCCTGACCGGCCTAATGATGCCCGGGTGTTGGCTGTTGAGATTACAACAACGAGGTTGTACTTGAAGTATATCTAAGCACTGTATTGCAATACTTGCATTTTGCCCCGTCACTCTCAATTTTAAAGTGCTCCAACGCTGTACTTTTTTTTGCCCGCTTCATATTAGAAAAATGACTTCTTCTTGTGGACATTACAAATGTCTGGGAGCGCTCTGGCGGTCTCTGGTGGTGCAAAAATGTATTACAACTAAATTCAATGCACGCCATTGACGTCACTTAACCGAGCAAAATGTTTCACTCGGTTACACAATTTTTAACGGTTAATCGGTTAACCGGTTAACCATGGACACCCCTAGTATAATTAAAAAGGTTTTTGCTAAAATCAAAAAAGTGTAAAAATAAAGCTTATCACATATCATCAATTAATTTATGATAAAACTTTTCATTAACAACCCCATGATCTACAGTGTGAACTAATCAAAGTTACAGTAGCTAGGAATAATGTATTTATGGTAAGCAATAGGATTTCATGAAATATCCATAAGAAAAGGATTAGGTAAGCTTAGTCTAAATATATGATCTGTAACATTAAGTTTTTGTCATATTTCATACCTGGTACCACACGCTCTGGTGTCCTGCTGGTGCTGCTGGAGGTTGCTGGTGTCGACGGTCGTGCTGGTGTCGACGCTGCTATCACCAGTTGGGACATTGAGGCATCACTGCACGGAAATAGTGCTAACGAGTCAATCGTAGAAAGTGCATCTGAAACAAAAAGTTGTACAATGTTTGTTAATGCACAAATTACAGCAACACAAATCAAACTAGCAACAATAACAAATCCAGAACATTTAAATAATAATTGAATAGGCATACGTGTAAAAAAACGAAATAAAGCTTTACAGTATAGATGGTCAATAAAGTGAAGCTTTCAAACTTAATATATTGTACACAACTTTACATACCATCCTCGATTGTATTGTCCAACAACGAGGTGGCCAAGTCCAGGGCACCCTCTCTCCCATTGCTCGCAGGTCGACTTCTGTAGATAGCGTCCATTTGGTCGAACCACTTCCACATTCTTCTGTTTGCACCACTCTGGCCGTTGTGATCCTTTATGGCTCGGTAGTCACTTTTTAGTTTTTTTAATTTGTCCCTACACTGTTTTTAGGTCCGGTGGTAGCCGTGTGCGGCTAAGAGCTGTGCTACTTCTTGGAACACTTTTTCATTCCGTGTTGCCCCATCCATTTGAATTTTTAAAAATTATTTTATCAAGTAAATACTCTAAAAACAGGTGCTACCGCTTTGGCTGTTGTTTGGCTATTTAAATCTAGCGGGTTTTAGTGTCTCATGTCGCAAATACAATGATGCTGGTAGTGACTATTCTGTCTGACCAATCAGTGATCTGCAGTGTTTTCACATCACATTTTAGTATCGGTACGGTACTCTTGGAACCTCAACAGAGGTGGTACCATTTAAAGCGAGCCGAAGTGAGCCATACCGTTCCGTACCATGCAGTGGAAATGTGCCATAACTGAGCCATACCGAACCGAGCCGTACCATACCATGCAGTGGAAAACCGCCAAAGCTTGCCGTGCTGTACCGAACTGTACCGTACCATGCAGTGGAAAAGCGCCAATTGTACCTCTAGCAGCCACTTCAAGAGAAGCGTAATGGCTGACTGTAGTTTTTCACCCAGGGCTGTGTATATGCTAATATGGCAAAGAGCGTCACAAATAGACAATAGAAAGAGGGACTTTCTCTGACGTTGCCCTCATAGTAGTAAGAATCCTGGAATTGCTGGTGTGGAGAGAATTTTTATGAATTATTGGGATTATAAAAAAATTAGTGGGTGAATTTTTACCATTATACGCTGATTGTTTTAACACACTACAGCCTCTCAACTGTTCTCAAACAGATTTTTGCATACTGTGGCACCTTTAAAACTTTTTATTTGTATTTTTTTAAATCGGTGTTCCGTTTTTAACAATAACCGATAAACCTCCCAAAGGAGCATAATCTCTGGGTTGTCTTTCTCCTCCCTTCCCTAATGTTATGCTGTATTTCTTCCCCTGTACTACATTTTGTTGCCTTGTACACACAAGCAATGACAATAAATTTGAATCCAATATAATCTATTTTCATTTATTAAACTAATTTTATTACAATTGTGTTTAATACAGTTGGTGTTGGAGTTGGAATTTGTGGTGGAAAAATTACATTACTCATGATTAGGGCTTTCAATTACAATTAAAAATTGTCACCTTTATTTATATAGCGCTTTAAACAAAATACATTGTGTCAAAGCAACTAAACAACATTCATTAGGAAAACAGTGTGTCAATAATGCAAAATGATAGTTAAAGGCAGTTCATCATTGAATTCAGTGATGTCATCTCTGTTCAGTAAAATAGTGTCTGTGCATTTATTTGCAATCAAGACAACGATATCGCTGTAGATGAAGTGAACCCAACTAAGCAAGCCAGAGGCGACAGCGGCAAGGAACCGAAACTCCATCGGTGACAGAATAGAGAAGAAAACCTTGGGAGAAACCAGGCTCAGTTGGGGGGCCAGTTCTCCTCTGACCAGACAAAACCAGTAGTTCAATTCCAGGCTGCAACAAAGTCAGATTGTGCAGAAGAATCATCTGTTTCCTGTGGTATTGTCCTGGTGATCGTATGAGACAAGGTCTTTACAGGGGATCTTTATCTGGGGCTCTAGTTGTCCTGGTCTCTGCTGTCTTTCAGGGCAGTAGAGGTCCTTTCTAGGTGCTGATCCACCATCTGGTCTGGATACGTACTGGATCCGGGTGACTGCAGTGACCCTCTGATCTGGATACAGACTGGATCTGGTGGCTACGGTGACCTCGGAATAAGAGAGAATCAGACAAATATTAGTGTAGATGCCATTCTTCTAATGATGTAGCAAGTACATAGGGTGTTATGGGAAGTGTTCCTGGTTCCGGATTACCTAATTAATGCAGCCTAAAAATCCTTTAACGGATTTGGATATTAGAAGCATATTAGTATGTTATGTGTAAGCCAGGTTAAAGAGATGGGTCTTTAATCTAGATTTAAACTGCAAGAGTGTGTCTGCCTCCCGAACAATGTTAGGTAGGTTATTCCAGAGTTTAGGCGCCAAATAGGAAATTTATAAGTAATAAGCAATATTTTAAAATCTATACAAAGTTTGATAGGGAGCCAGTGCAGTGTTGACAGGACCGGGCTAATATGGTCATACTTCCTGGTTCTAGTAAGAACTCTTGCTGCTGCATTTTGGACTAGCTGTAGTTTGTTTACTAAGCATGCAGAACAACCACCCAATAAAGCATTACAATAATCTAACCTTGAGGTCATAAATGCATGGATTAACATTTCTGCATTTGACATTGAGAGCATAGGTTGTAATTTAGATATATTTTTGAGATGGAAAAATGCAGTTTTACAAATAAGGAAAGATTGCGATCAAATAGCACAACTGATGACGAAGAATTGACAGAGCAACTATGAAGTCTTAGACCATGTTCTAGGTTATTACAAGTAGAGATTTTAGGTTCTATAAAGCTAACACCATGTTTCCTGATGATATCTCCCAATGGTAACATATAAAGCGTGAAGAGTAGCGGCCCTAGTACTGAGCCTTGAGGTACTCCATACTGTACTTGTGATCGATATGATACATCTTCATTCACTGCTACGAACTGATGACGGTCATAAGTACGATTTAAACCATGCTAATGCACTTCCATTAATGCTAACAAAGTGTTCAGGTCTATGCAAAAGAATGTTGTGGTCAATTGTGTCAAACGCAGCACTAAGATCCAATAAAACTAATGGAGAGATACAACCACAATCAAATGATAAGAGCAGATAATTTGTAACTCTGAGGAGAGCAGTCTCAGTACTATGATACGGTCTAAATCCTGACTGGAAATCCTCACATATACCATTTTTCTCTTAAGAAGGAATATAATTGTGAGGATAGCACCTTTTCTAGTATCTTGGACAGCAAAGGGAGATTTGAGATTGGTCTATAATTAACTAGTTCTTTGGGGTCAAGTTGTGTTTTTTTATTTTTTTATGAGGGTCTTAATAACAGCCAGTTTGAAGGTTTTGGGGACATATCCTATTGACAATGAGGAATTAAAAATAGTCAGAAGAGGATCTATGACTTCTGGAAGCACCTCTTTTAGGAGCTTAGATGGTATAGGGTCTAACATGTTGTTGGTTTAGATGATTTAACAAGTTTATACAATTCTTCCTCTCCTATAGTAGAGAATGAGTGGAACTGTTCCTCAGGAGGTCTATAGTGCACTATAGAGGTCTGATGTGATACTGTAGCTGACGGCTGAATGGTTACAGTTTTATCTCTAATAGTATTGATTTTAGAAGTAAAGTAGTTCATAAAGTCATTACTGCTGTGGTGTTGGGAAATGTCAACACTTGTTGAGGCTTTATTTTTAATTAATTTAGCCACTGTATTGAATAAATACCTGGGGTTTGTTTTCTTCTAAAAGAGAAGTAAATGGATCTAGCAGTTTTTAATGCTTTTCCGTAGGATAGGTTACTTTCCCGCCAAGCAATACGAAATACCTCTAGTTTTGTTTTCCTCCAGCTGCGCTCCATTTTTCAGGCTGCTCTCTTTAGGGTGCTAGTATGCTCATTATACCATGGTGTCAAACTGTTTTCCTTAACCTTCCTTAAGCGTAATGACATGGTCATCCACACACAGCAAAGAGTACCCTATACCCACATGATCCGCAAGCCCATTATTGACAATATATGTTAAATTTAAAATAAATACAAAGAAACAGTTTGTGATTTTTCTTATCCTATTTATTCATGAAAAAAGATCACTGTCATCCTTTCTTGCCCTCTTTGCAAAAAAGAGCTGTGATTTAGAAAGATAAAATCCTTTTTTGATAGACCTGATAATTATTTTAGAATAATCATATCAATTAAAACGTAGCGTTAAAAGGTGTAATAGTGTTATTTTTTACCATATAAAATTAGCAGCTAGTTAGCAACAGCTTGCTTTGTGCTTTGATCTAGTTTAATCTAAATCCAGTCCAACTTTAAATGATTTTATAGGTAATTTACTACACATTGTCATAGGCCTATACATACTGTGGATTATTAGGGTTAATAATCGGGAGTTTTTTTCTCGTGCTGAGAGTTGAAGAATGTTCAACTTTGGATAAAATGCTGCGCTTATCTTAACGTTGTGTCACTTTCTAGTCAGTCGATGATTGACTTATGCGGTAACAGTATCTGTTTGGCTGCGAGCGCAGCTGTGGCTGTGGAGCTTCGGTGAAAAAAGGCAGCGAACGCCTCACTCTGCCCAACAAACGGCTCACGCGGGGCACACTCAAACCCGCTTGGCTGGTTAAGTTCAAAGTGTGGGCAAAACACCTGACATGGGGGGCCAGCCCAGTCTAAACGTGTATCGCGATTCGTTTAACATCTCAACCGACACGAATCGTCACATATTATTATCGATTTTCAACCGACTCGGAGTGCATCGTTACATCCCTAGATGATTTTAACAGATATAGCACATTCACATGCAATTGCTTTCTCAATGCATTCAAACAAATGTAATCTTACAGTGCTACTACATCATCAGATGATTTGCAACTGTAGTGTGGTGTCATAAAGTTTAGACAGACTTTTAATGCGACACAACTCTTGTGTCCGGTTAGATAGTGTTTGTGTCACGGTTTTACGCTGCCTGAAGGAATACGGAGTCGAGGATAAACGGAATAAGGTTTTTAATATATCCAACACAGGGGATATCCAACATGGAGCACAGAGGTAGACACACGTAAGTAGCAAATGGTAATGAAGACCCGACAAAACAGAACTGAAAGGACAAGGCTTAAGTACAAAGGATAATTGGGGAAACACAGGTGGATGGAATCATTAAATTAACAGGGACATGGAACACATGAGGAAGATAATAGACACACCTGGGAACTAATCACGGAAGACAGAAACTGGGTCACTGGGGCAAAAACATTAAATGAGTCCAGGTGTGTGACAGTACTCCCCCCTCCCGGTAGGTGCGTCCTCGCACCGTAGAAACAACAGAGGGAGGCGTGGGTGGGAACTTGGGAGGAGGTTCCGGTGGAGGACGGACTCCCAGGAGGGGGCCAGCAGACAGGGACCACAGAAGGAGGAGCCAGGGAGGAGACGACGGAGGGAGGAGCCAGGGAGGAGACAGGAGCAGGAGGAGCCAGATGGTCCACCAGAGACCAGCCAGGACGGAGATCCAAGGTGGAGTCGACGGCGGGAGGAGCCATGGTGAAGGAAGGGTCGACGACACCAGGGGGCCGACAGGCGGAGACTGCACCGGTGGGTGAGGAGCCCAAGATGGAGCAGCACAGCCGCAGAGCCAGGGGGACGTCGAGGTTCCGGAGGGCCTAGGTGGAGCAGAAGGCTCAGGCGACCAAGGCGGAGGCAGGGTCCTGGCAGACCGATGTGGAGCCGGAGCGACCGAGGATGGAGGTGGAACCGGAGGGAAGGAGGAGCCTGACAGAGCCGGAGGGATGGAGTGACGAGGTGGAACCAGAGGAGTGGAGTCCCGAGGCGGCGGATGGTCGACGACTGACCAAGGTGGAGCCGGAGGGACGAGGGAGCCCGGTGGAGCAGGTGGGATGACAGGCCACGGTGGAGACGAGGGAGCTAAGAGCCAAGGCGGAGCCGCTGGGTCGAAGGACCGAGGAGGAGTCCAGGGCTCGGAGGCTGGAGGCGGAGACAGGGCCTTAACACGCCAAGGCGGAGCTGGAGACTGGCAGTCCAGCGGCGAACCACCGCGCCCCGATGGCGCGGACTGAGGGTGAGCTGCGGGACTGACTGGCACCAGCAGGGATGGCGAGGAACTGGCTGGTCTAGGAGGAGGAGAGAGGAGAAGGATGGGAGGAAGGACAGGAGGATCAGGACTGGACGGAACCAGCGAAAGAGGAGTAGAGGGACCAGCAGGTTTGAGAGGAGGCGGGAGAGGGAGGCTGGGAGGGAATACAGGAGACACAGAAGATTCAGAGCTGGGCGGAACCAGCGGAGACACAGAAGATTCAGAGCTGGGCGGAACCAGCGGAGACACAGAAGATTCAGAGCTGGGCGGAACCAGCGGAGAAACAGAAGATTCAGAGCTGGGCGGAGCCAGCGGAGATACAGGAAACTCAGGGCTGGGCGTAACCAGCGGAGAAACAGAAAACTCAGGGCTGGGCGTAACCAGCGGAGAAACAGAAAACTCAGGGCTGGGCGTAACCAGCGGAGAAACAGAAAACTCAGGGCTGGGCGTAACCAGCGGAGAAACAGAAAACTCAGGGCTGGGCGTAACCAGCGGAGAAACAGAAGATTCAGGGCTGGGCGTAACCAGCGGAGAAACAGAAAACTCAGGGCTGGGCGGAACCAGCGGAGAAACAGAAAACTCAGGGCTGGGCGGAACCAGCGGAAATGGAGCAGAGGAAATGACTGGAGGAGGTAGGAGTGGGAGACTGAGAGGGTATACAGGGGAATCAGGGCTGGACGGAACCAGCGGGGAAACAGGAATATTAGGGATTACCTCCGTAGACCAGTCCATCAGATCCAGAACTTGCTCCATATGACTTTCAGAGACTGTATACAGCTCACCCTCAGTCGCAGGAGTGTGGGCAGGGCTTTCCTCCACGCCCTCGATCTCCACGAGGACTCCCACGATGCACGGTGTTGCCGGCTCACACACCTGGTCAGTCGTGCTCTCGAGATCCTGTTCCCTGACAGTGGATGGCTCGGGCTCTGCGGCTGCGGTGGGCTCTGGCTCCGTGCGGCGTGATGGTGGCTGGCTGGTCTCTGGGTCGGGAGTGGGGCTGGCGAGGTCCTCTATGGGGCAGACGGTGAGAGGTGACCCATTTCTCGCCAGAGTCCACTCCACGTATGCGGCGAAATCCTCTCGAGGACCATCTTCGGACGACAACGCTCTGCATTTGGAGTTCAGGCTGGTGTTGTAGAAGGTGCAGAGCGCGCCGTCCGGGTAGCTGGTGGCATTAGCTAATAAGGAAAACCATCTGGTGTGGTCCTCGAGAGAGCGTTCTTCCTGCTTCAGCAGAAGGATGAGGAATTCGGGACGATAGAGGGGATCCATAGAAACACTAAGAAAAGAAAAGACTTTGAAAACACAAAAACAAAACGGAGGGAAGAACACGCAGTTTTCTATTTTCTCTTATTTGGTTCGGGTCTTCTGTCACGGTTTTACGCTGCCTGAAGGAATACGGAGTCGAGGATAAACGGAATAAGGTTTTTAATATATCCAACACAGGGGATATCCAACATGGAGCACAGAGGTAGACACACGTAAGTAGCAAATGGTAATGAAGACCCGACAAAACAGAACTGAAAGGACAAGGCTTAAGTACAAAGGATAATTGGGGAAACACAGGTGGATGGAATCATTAAATTAACAGGGACATGGAACACATGAGGAAGATAATAGACACACCTGGGAACTAATCACGGAAGACAGAAACTGGGTCACTGGGGCAAAAACATTAAATGAGTCCAGGTGTGTGACAGTTTGGTCTTTTTACAATATATATATATATATTTAATGATAATAAAAACCTAAACCAGCAGCATTACAAGATGGAAATATAGACTAGAACAGTGGTTTTCAACCTGTGGTCCGCGGTGGTATTGCAGGTGGGCCGCCAATTATTTTCTGTTCATTTCCAGTCCATTCTAGGGCTGTGCGATTATAAGAAATCGTCATAAAATCACGATTTGAGCATGCACGATTTCTAAACCTGACCTCCCGTAGTATGCTATCCGATCCAATCAGAATGCATTGCACCTAGCTCGAGAACAGAAGAGACTTGGATTAAATCTAAAATATCTTAAACTGTGTTCCGAAGATAAATGGAGGTCTCACTGGTTTGGAACGACATGAGGGTGAGTTATTAATTACATAATTTTGATTATTGGGTGAACTAATCCGCAGTATTATTTTCTTCTGCTGTGTCTAGGTCATTCTGTTTCGCAGCCCATTATGGTGCAAAGACGACCAGGCCAGAGCTACAACGGTAATGGAGATGCAAGCTCGGTGCTGTCCCCTCGCTCAGAGGGGGGTGGTCTGGGTGTGAGTATGGTGGAGTATGTCCTCAGTTCTTCCCCTGGAGACAAGATGGATGGTCACTACAGAAATGGAGGCTATGTGAGTCAATTATCTTGTTACAATCTTTTCACACTTTCACACTTTTTTTTCCTCAAGCATGTGTTATAAAATCAAGACAGAATTTGTGAGAATTATTTTAATAAAGTTAATAAAAACTCAACTGCCTTTTAGCTTTCTAGTAACACTTATTTCTGGATTAGCATGTTCATGTGTGTTTGATTAGGGGTGGAGCTGAAATCTGTGGCTCTCCTGGGCTTTGAACACCCTGCACTAGTGAATATATGGAGTATTTAAAGGGTTAGTTCACCCAAAAATGAACATTGTCATTCATTTCTCTCACTCAGCTATAATCAGCATCGTTTAAGTCAAGTCATCTTTATTTATATAGCGCTTTATACAAAATACATTGCAAAGCAACTGAACAACATTCATTAGGAAAACAGTGTGTCAATAATGCAAAATGAAGGCTGCAGCAAAGTCAGATTGTGCAGAATAATCATCTGTTTCTTGTGGTTTTGTTCTGGTGGTCATCTGAGACTAGGTCTTTACAGGGGATCTGTATCTGGGGCTTTAGTTGTCCTGGTCTCCGCTGTCTTTCAGAGATAAAGATGTCCTTTCTAGGTGCTGATCCACCATCTAGTCTGGATACATACTGGATCTGAGTGACGGCAGTGACCCTCTGATCTAGATACAGACTGGATCTGGTGGCTACGGTGACCTCGGAATAAGAGAGAAACAGACAAATATTAGCGTAGATTCAATTCTTCTAATGATGTAGCGAGTATATCGGGTGTTATGGGCAGTGTTCCCGGTTATGGTTGACCTAATTAATGCAGCCTAAAAATCCTTTAATGGATTTGGATATTAAAAGCATTACTGTCTTCTGCCACAATAATATACAGTATTTGAAAAATTATGCATTTTTTGAACATTGAAGCATGTCTACATATTCTGTTATTCCAAATACACAAAATAATGATATTTAAAATAGCATCATATGACCCTTTTTAATATGTGTTCTGAAGATGAACGAAGGTCTTACATTTATGGAATGACATGACGAGAACCACACCCGTTTATACAGCCATCTAGCCAGGATGCCAGGCCCGTCAAGCATCGTGGCCAGAGAGGATGACGACGCAGCTGGAAGAAGCCCCCAGAACGAAGAGGGACCCTTCCTTCCACAACACTGCCCTCTCTTTTCTAGCATTTTAAATACAGTTACTCCTTTACGCTTAAGGAAGGTTAAGGAAACCAGTAAGACAACATGGTATAATGAACGTACTCGCACCCCAAAGAGAGCAGCCCTAAAAATGGAGTGCAGCTGGAGGAAAACAAAACTAGAGGTATTTCGTATTGCTTGGCGGGAAAGTAACCTATCCTACAGAAAAGCATTAAAAACTGCTAGATCCGATTGCTTTTCTTCTCTTTTAGAAGAAAACAATCATAATCCCAGGTATTTATTCAATACAGTGGCTAAATTAATGAAAAATAAAGCCTCAACAAGTGTTGACATTTACCAACACCATAGCAGTAATGACTTTATGAACTACTTCTAAAATCGATACTATTAGAGATAAAATTGCAACCATTCAGCCGTCAGCTACAGTATCACATCAGACTATAGACTACGTGCACTATAGACCCCCTGAGGAATAGTTCCACTCATTCTCTACTATAGGAGAGGAAGAATTGTATAAACTTGTTAAATCATCTAAACCAACAACATGTATGTTAGACCCTATACCATCTAAGCTCCTAAAAGAGGTGCTTCCAGAAGTCATAGATCCCCTTCTGACTATTATTAATTCCTCATTGTCATTAGGGTATGTCCCCAAAACCTTCAAACTGGCAGTTATTAAGCCTTTCATCAAAAAACACAACTTGACCCCAAAGAACTAGTTAATTATAGACCAATCTCGAATCTCCCTTTTCTGTCCAAGATACTAGAAAAGGTGGTATCCTCACAATTATATTCCTTCTTAAGAGAAAAATGGTATATGTGAGGATTTAGCTTCAGCCCTCATAAAAACTCACCTGCCTGTATCTATCTTGCAATCCCGAAAACACTGATTGCCTTGTTCAGGTGTGTTTAATTAGGGTTGGAGCTAAACTCTGCAGGACAGTGGCTCTCCAGGACCGGAGTTGCCTATCCCTGATTACGACCGTATCATAGTACTGAGACTGCTCTCCTTAGAGTTACAAATGACCTGCTCTTATCATCTGATCGTGGTTGTATCTCTCTATTCTATTAGATCTTAGTATCATATCGATCACAAGTGCAGTGTGGAGTACCTCAAGGCTCAGTACTAGGGCTGCTACTCTTCACGCTTTATATGTTACCATTGGGAGATATCATCAGGAAACATGGTGTTAGCTTTCACTGTTATGCTGATGATACTCATTCTATGTTTCTTCGCAGCCCGGTGAAACACACCAATTTGAAAAACGAATGGAATGCATAGTTGATATAAAAACCTGGATGACAAGTAATATCTTACTGCTAAATTCCTAAAAAAAAAACAAAGGTGTTAATTATAGGACCTAAAAACTCTGCATGTAATAACCTAGAACACTGTCTAAGGCCGGGTTCACACCGCAAGCTGCAGCAGAGCAGAAGCAGTGCGTTAGCAGCAGGTAGGCAGAACGGAAGCAGTGCGCGCCTATTTTGCTTTCACACCGGCAGCGGAGGCAGCGCGCAACTGAACAGCGGATTTTGGACAGAGTACTCTAGTTCGCATTGCTTTATTTCAATTTAAAATACATTTAAATAAAAAGACTTGGCAAGAAGCTTTTTTTAATTAATAATTTCATTGTAACTTTTGTTGCATCTTTGTTTTGCTGTCTTTGTTTTTCATGCAGTACACGTTGTTGATAGAAGAAAGGCCATCGCGCTATATTTGTTATTAAGGAGACTATGAAAAAGACGCAGACTTTGGGTTCATCCCATTAACCGACGTAGGAGATAACATGGTCCATATTACCATCTTGTCACTTGGTTTGTTTGCAAGCAAATTTACCAAAGGACACCCTGAAAATATATGAAGCAGTACTTTCTATCAGAAGTACTGCTTATTCCTCTGTATATTTAAAAAATACTTTAAAGTGGCTGGAAACATAGATTGTTAATATTGAAATGAATATGACTGTAAATGATGATGTTCAGTTAAAAGAACGGTGGATTGAAAAGAAAAACCATTTAAGCTCAATTCTGGATGAAAGGGTCAAAGGAGCTCTTATAAGAAGCTGTTATTTAACTCTGAAGGATGTGGATGCTCCTACTAATTATTTTTTTAATCTAGAGCGTAAAGTGGGTCAGCAGAAATGTATGCTTTCGCTGAAGGACAATAATGGAAATGTTACCTCGGACTCACAGGAAATGAGAAAGCTTGCTGTTGACTTCTATTCTAATTTGTACGCAGCTGAAATCTCTGATGAACATTGTAGAAGAGAGCTGCTAAAAGACTTACCTGTTTTATCTCAAGATCATAAAAAGCTTTTAGAGACTGAAATCTGTTTTGAGGAGGCATCTCTGGCTGTTAAGGCGCTCTCTTCAGGCAAGAGCCCTGGCTTGGATGGACTACCGGCTGAGATTTACAAAACTTTTTGGACAATAATTGGAGGATGATTATATTAAGGTGCTTCAGAAATGCTGCAGTGAAGGTTCTTTCAACTAGCTGTCAATGTGCCATTTTATCATTGCTCCAAAAAAAGGGAGATTTAACTCTTTTAAAGACCTGAAGATCCTGTAGTAATTTTGTGTACAGAATATAAATTTTTTTCCAAGGTTCTAGCAAATAGATTAAATAATGTGTTGTATGAAATTGTACACACAGATCAGTCATATTGTGTTAAAAATAGGTCAATCATGGATAATCTTCACTTAATTAGGGATGTTTTTGATTATGCTTATAGTAAAGATGCCAATATGGGCCTGTTGTCCTAGGATCAGGAAAAGGCGTTTGACAGGGTTGATCATAGGTTTCTGTTTGACAGACTTAAAGCTTTTGGTTTTGGGGAAAAGTTCATCTCAAGGATTAAACTCTTTTATACGGAAGCGACATGTATGATAAAATTGGGTGGTGGGTTAAGTGTCCCTTTAAATGTGAAAAGCGAAATTAGACAGGGTTGTCCACTGTCAGGTCAACTGTACAGCATTGTAGTTGAACCCTTTTTGTGCAAAAGTTGAGATGTTTTTAACTCGATGCGCTGCGGACGTGCCCGGAAAAAAACAGGCGTGTCGCACCGCGTGTGCTTCGTGACTGCGTTGCTTCCATTATTAGCACGCATACCGCTCGCCTACATTGGAAATAACAAACTTGAGCGCGCAAAAGACGCGATATGTGAACGGCCCCTAAGAACTGCGGTCTTCTACAGTACTACAAATATGGCGTGGAGAATCCCAGAAAGTGACCGAATTTAAGAACATTGCAGCATCTCTCAAGCAACGAATAAACACTGCTAACTTGGAGAATGCAGTGAAAACTCCTCTTCTCGCGTCTGCCCTAGACCCTCGGCACAAACATCTCAGGTGTCTCGATGAAAACATGAGAGAAGTAAGAAAAAAAAAACGTTTTTGAATATTATCAGAACATTTTCCTTGATGCGAGTGGTGCGGATGCAGCAGCTGCCACCAACGATGAAGAGGATGCAATGCTCACTCGTCTGAAAAGGCTTGAGCCAGTTTTTCAGCGATGATTACAGAGAGTCCAGCCGAGACAAGTGGGAACAGTTCTTGCTGGAGCCATGTATTCCACCAGATGAGGATCCCATTCAGTGGTGAAACGAAAACATGAAGCGCTTCACAAAACTTATTTGCTTAGCACACCGTTAATTGTTGGTCCCGCCAACGTCTGTGCCGTCAGAGCGCGTTTTCTCCGCGGCTGGCCTTATTGTTAACAGACTAAGGAGCCGACTTTCCCCCGATCATGTTTACATGACTGTGTTTCTTAACAAGAAAATGCAAAACAATAGAAAAAAAAGCAGTGAAGATTTGCTGACTGTTTAAAAGTTAAGTTAAGTGTAGGCTACGTTCTACAAAATAGCCGAATTGCTGGAGGCTGCTTTACGTTTTTTCGTTGTTCACTTTTTTTTTTGTACTTTTTTTTTTTTGCTTTTAATCTGTACTTTTTTTTTGTTTGCACACATTGTTAAAGGTTTTCAGCTACAAAACACGATGTGTAATGTTCAAGCATATGTGTGTAAGCGGAAATGACGGAAACAATAAATGGTGCTGAAAAATAACGTCTGTCTCATTAAAATTAATTTAAATAAACGAATATTCGAATGTGATATTTGCGGAAAACGCCCATCCCTAGTCTTATCACATTATCTCACTTATCACAATAAAATTTAAAAAATCTTTTGGTGTGTACCCAGCACTAAGTCTGACTCGAGTCAAGTCAGCTGACTTGAGTCCCTCACTGTGTTATGGAGGATATGATTTGTTGAAATACAATGAAGATAAAGCCATAAGTCTACTAATGCTTCATTTGAAAATCAGAACATAATTTCTAAAACTGTGAATTTTAGACCATGTCCAAAGTATTTGTAAAAAATTACAACAAAACATTTTCTTATGATTTTCTTATTTCTTATGATCTTATGTCAATTATTATAACTAAATGGATTATGAAGAACTGAGAATTTATTAGATTATTAGTTCACTTTTACTCAACTCAGTTTAAAACACCATCGAGTGTTTGTAATAACTTCCTTTTGCAATTACATGTGGAGTTTGGATGTTTACTGTTAAAATATGCTATTTATAGCCTTTTGTATTGCTGCAAAAATTAGCGTCTGTACACATTCATTATTGTTATCAAAATACCCAAATCGGGATGATGGGATGTGATAAGATGCATAATGATATTGACATTTTCACCAGTGAATTAATATTCTAAATTTAACATAATACAGATTTATTATTTCACACTCCAGACTTAAATTACTAAATGACTGTTACTGCAACAATGTTTTATCAAAATAGTGGTCAAATATTGAAGCTAGAGTCTTTAATCTTTGTACTGATGCATAGTTTGTACAGATCGCCAGCCTCCCGCTCTCTCTCGTGAGTCTAATAAGGAAGTGAATAAAACTGCAATTCATCGACTGGCCGCAAAAGGGAGTTAATCCCATTAACTCCCCATGTTAAACTGCCCAATTTTACAGCAGAAAAAAACATGTTTACAGCCTGGTGCAAAAAAATAATTTTGGTCTAAATAGCTCTTTTTGCCCTTCATAACAACTGTGAGGGGGGATAACTCATCTGTTTAAATTATATTAAGACTTAAAGTTCTGCATAATTAAGGGCATGGCCACTTGAGTGACAGGTGGACTGCCGCTGTTTCAGCAAGTAGCTCCCGCCTTTTTGCCCAGTTTGATTGTCCGGGAGAGTATCATGGTGACGTGCTGTCAAAGATGGTGACGACCCGCTCTGCACACTTAAGCTTCAAAAACACACTTCAGGAGTCTACAGGTGACGTGACGAACACTGCGTCCATGTTTTTATACAGTCTATGGTAACTACAATAACATTTCAGTGAAAAAAGTCCAAAAGTTTTTCTTTTTTCCTCCAAGAAATTTTTTTTTTATTTCTCTGAAAATCAAATGACAATTAAACATTTTAATTTATTAAAAAAAACCTGAGGTTTACTACTGAAAGGTTTACATGGAAGAGAAATTGTGTGAATATTCCTTAGATTTTTTTTAAAAGGCTAATAATTGTATAAATATTTTTACAATTAAGTGATTAATTTGGTTGTAATATTTCATTTCATCATTTGTTGTATTTAAATTTGATAGGAAATATTATATTTAAAAATGCACATTATGCTGTACAAAAGTAATTCAAGACTAATATATTTTTGTTAAAGTAAACCGCAAACCATACTTTTATTTTGACAGGTTGCCATGAAGTTTGTATAGCTGTAATCGGGCTTTAAAAGTTAGGCTTTTTCAACAAATAAAATTAAGATCAATTTTTAATTAAGATGGGTATTTGGCAATAACGAAATTAAGATTGCTTCGCCACTAGCAGCTGACATTTAATAAAAGAATAATGCCAACATTAGCGTAAATACTCAGTCCACATTATGCATTTAAGACTCAATGAATATATAGTTATCATTTGAAAAACCTTTACTCACAGAGATTTTAGGCTAAGCCTACATGTTTTTGTGGAGGAAAATGATTGAATCCACTGTAGATGTCTTCAGTGAGTTCCTGCGCTCATTCACTCATTATTGTCATTATAAACATGGTCAAAACTTTTCCACACCTCAGACTTTGCTTTAGTTGCTGGTGCAACCAAAACGTAATCGCCAGAGGCAAGCCTCCGTTACACCTACTCAGCATCCATTTTCGCATCTTTCTCAAGCTAAACGAAACACATGACGTGAGCCGAGCCCGCGTAAGATGATATAAATTAAGCCCGAACCCGACCGAATCCGTCGGGTCCCATCGGGTCCTGTCGAGTTCGGGCAAAGATCTTCAGCTCTAGAAGTTTGTTTGTATATAGTATGATGATGCTGGTTTTCTCAAATGAAAATCTCTCACAGCGACTTTGAAGATTACATTTTTTTTTTGTTCATGCTGTCATTTATAGTGAAATGAAGAGGCTGAAAATCACAGCGAGCGGCAAGTGGCTTCATTGTTTGTGTAGTAAACAATACTGCTTTTCTGCCATTGATATATACAGACGCAAGCGGAACATGCAGGATTCATATTTGAACCATCTTTTTGCATTTTAATATACACAGACACTAGTTCATATCATGATTTGAATTAAGTGGCAGACCTACTTTTGATTTATTCATCCAAAATTGAGGAATTCAGTTCGGTTGGTTCCCTTAAAATTACTGAGTCTGGTACCCAACCCTACTAGGGACTCCTTTTCAAGATCAATCATTTAAGTATTTTTTTGACAAAACTATGAAAAAAAAATGTCTAAATTTTTTACACTTAATCACACAATAGTAATGAAAGCGAGACTATAAAATACTATGGATGAATATTTACCGAGCAATGTAGTATTTTGCAGAGGGGGGTATTAGACTACATTTAAGATAATTATACACAACCTGAAGTAATTTGGCCATTTGGGATGGCTTTGTTTAACTTTGATTTATGGTGCTTCCAGGGTGGAGCAGATGCAGATCCAGATGGCAGGGAGAAAGGTGATTCAAAAGAAAAGGCTTCTCCATTTGAAGAAGACAAAAGTCCTGAGATGAAAGTCGGAGATGAAGGGGATGCCTCAAAAGCTAATTCCAGAGGCTTGCTTAATGGAATGGATCGCGACTGTAAAGACTTCAAGTATGATGGTTATTTTGCTTATTAAACTTGTAACAGTGTTAACCAAAACATTTTACTTTTTAAAAGAATTTAAACACTCCTCTACAATGCAAGTAAATCACTTGAATATGCAACTAAATTTCCATGCTATACAGTAATATAATGTGTGTCATTAGCCATTGACTGATAATTTGTTATTAGAGTTAGAGACTAAAGGCCTCTTCACACCAAGCACGATAACTATAAAGATAAAAGGGCCTTTCGCACTGCTTTAGTTCCAGAACTAAATGTGCAGTACCAAAGTACTGGGAGAATTTTGCGTGAACTATTTCCCAGGTTGCATTCACACTGTACATGTGTACTAGGTCGTGATGTAAGCCCTCATTTGTGCACGACGTTCAACAACATTAACAACAGGAGGATGGAGGACACTGTGATTGGAGCTGTGTTTTTGTTGTGTCCCGCGGGTTTCAGAATAATGGACATGGAATGTCGATGTATAAGTAAAGCGATTGAAAGAACAGAAAGGATGATTAACCTTTTGAGCAATTCGGTCCCACAAATGGGATTCTTATATCTGTGCCCCTGGGAGTATGGTCCCACATATGGGAATTTTAACATTTGTCAAATTCAAACTGCGTTTTCACGCATTGGCTGGCGCTGAGTCAGAGAGAGACGTGCACTGCTCTTGTCATATCATGCTGTGTTATTAACCACATAATGCATATTTTAAGTTTCAGACATTTAAATTCACTGTTTCTCTCACGTAAGCAAGAAAAGCTTCACTCTTCACATCTTTTGTTAATGCCTCTAGATAATCCAAGTGTAGTTCCTATCTCTTTGAATGGGGAAAAATCAAATTCTCCAAAACTGTTCACTAAGCTTTCATTTCATAAAAAAATCATATTTGAAGTCACCAAAGAATTCTGACAACAACTGTGTCATAAATTGTGTTACTTTTGCTCAGATAGCACTTTAAAAAGCTTATTTCTCACTTTAGATCAGCCAGTGTGCATGCGCAGTCCTAAGCGGATGTCTCAGAGCATTTACAAATGTGTAAATTGAGCTGTGGCAGTTCAGTCCACCTATTCTATGAGATGAGTGAGTAGGGATGCGCCGGTACTAGTACCGGTACCGAATGGTACCTGGGCAAATTGAATTTGGAAGTGATCATCCTTATCCCCTTGAAGTGGGGACTTTGGAGTGAGTAGGGCATGTGCGTGCCACTAAGTAGTCGTTAGGAATGCATTTTGCAAAAGGAGCAATATAATTTCCTCATTATCTTCAGCTGGGATGTTCCCGTGACAGCAGATTCACTGATGGACATCAACATCAAAACAATATACATTTAATGTTTTAAAAAGTTTTATATATATTTGTTTTTATATATTATATAGCATATTTTTAAAACTTATTTAAATATAAAATGTATGTTTATTTGCAACGGTTATGCTAACAACAACAATAATAAAAAAAACAAAAACATTTATAACAGTAAAACAGCGACATCTGCTGACGGACACATGCTGCGCTGTCACAGGAACATGCCAGCTGAAGATAATGAGGAAATTATGTCACTCCTTTTGCAAAGTGCATTCCTAACAAATACTTAATGGCAACACATATGCCCTATTCACTCCAAAGTCCCCACCCCAAGGGGATAGGGATGATCACTTCCATTTGGAATTTGCCCAGGAACCGTTCGGTACTGTTCACCCATGTGAGTGAGTCTAGTATGTGTCCAATGGCTACCCATTTAAAAGTCTAATGGAGAAGAATGAATTCCTTATTCTGGAAGTCCTGCATTTGACACTCCTGTATCTCCGTCCTGAGGGTAAAAGTGTGAACAGTCTGTGTTGTGGTGGGTGGGGTCCTTAAGAATGGAGGCAGCTCTCCTGTGGACTATGCGGTAGTAAATGGCATGCAGAGAGGGCAGCGGAGTCCTGATGATCTTCTCAGCAGTCTTCACCACTCTCTGCAGACGTTTGTGGTCCCTTACATGTGGTATGCTTGCATAAAAAAATTAATAAATATATAAATATATAAAATAAAATAAACAAGATCATGCCAGGATGACAAGTGAGAATTTTTTTGATAAGGCTGCTCCGATCACAATCGGCTGATCGTTAAAGCGCATCTCGTCAGTAACGCCAGTTATCTAATCAGCGGTAAATTCCCTCAGGTGCGTGATTTCACATAGAGCAGCTGTTACTACACAGAGCCGTTGTTAATTGAGAAGATGCGCAAATAAACGGTGAAATTGAACGTGGATTTGCGCATCTTCTCATTTGAAATCACGCACCTGATAGAATTTACCGTTGATTAGAGAACCGGCTTTACTGACAAGATGCACATAATGATTGGCCGATCGTGATCGGAGCACCCCTATTTTTTGACAATTACAAAGCTTATGCTTACCCAAGTAAACAACCAAAACCTTTCAATAAAAGTCCAGCAATGCAAAGAAAAGTGTTTTTCTTTTCTTTTTAAAAATCAGAATATGTTTGGTGACTTAACTGAAATTAATGTACAGTAATTGAACATTAACTCAAAAAACATGGATAGTAGGCTGTTTAGTTTTCGTTTATAACAGTAGGATAGGCTACAATTAGAACAGTAGCCAAATATTACGAAAAATATTATGGAAGATCATACACATCTCCTGCATCATAATTAAATTAACGTAAAACCCTCTAATCTTTCACATGAAATGAGTTTCATTTAAAAAAAAAACAAGATGCTCTGCATTAACAGGTGACAGCTGGTTGCGAGTGTGGGAACGAATGTCCCCAGCAGTAATGAAAAGTCTTTCACTGGGCACAGAGGTAGATTTTTGCTGTTTTTGCCAGCAGTGGAAATCTCTACTGGTTTGTCTTCCACCACTGAAGAGGATCCTCTCTTAGAGGAATCAAAGGCTCACTGAAAAAAACGCTTATCTCCACATCAGCACCCGATGTGTATTGCTACGAAAGAAATCGTCCCAGCCGCTCAAGATTTCCTGAACAGTTTAGCTTAGAGCGAACTGTCGGGCCTTGTTCCTCCTCATATAAACACCTTCACGCAATCAACAGCCGCGTGACGTCGACCAGCGTAGCATAAGCCTAGGGTTCGGTTTGGTGAAAAAAAAACCCTAAGGTTCGGCCAAAACCGAACCCCTTCACAAAGCCCAGTATTCGGCCGAATCCGAATCCTGGATTTGGTGCATCCCTAATATATATCCTTCAGACAAGTAAATCAAAAACCACCAGTAGGTGGTGACAAGTCACTGTATTAATGAGTGAATCACTGATTAAACCGATTAGTTAAAATGGCTGAATCAGTTAAAGGAACACTCCGACTTTTGGGGACTTTAGCTTATTCACAGTATCCCCCAGAGTAAGATAAGTCCATACATACCTTTTTCATTTCTGTGCGTTCTGTAAGTGTTATTTGAGGCACCCACCGCTAGCCTAGCTTAGCACAAAGACTGGATGTAAATGGATACTGTTAGCATAGTAATTCCAATAAGTGACAAAATAATGCAAACATTTTCCTAATTACATGTTGTGATCTGTATAGTCACAGCGTGTAAAAATAACAAGGCTTAGACCATTTTTAATCGTATAAATACTGGGAACTATATTCTCACTAGGCGTAGGAGCACAGCTAACGTTACTTGGGTGGAGTGGCTACTTGGTCGGAGTGATTAGCGCAGCACCTGAGACGCCTTGTTGACGTGTGCTAGCGGTGGGTGTGTCAAATAACACTTTTTAAAGTGAAGTGACATTCAGCCAAGTATGGTGACCCATACTCAGAATTTGTGCTCTGCATTTAACCCATCCGAAATGCACACACACAGAGCAGTGAACACACACACACACACACACTGTGAGCACACACCCGGAGCAGTGGGTTTTTATTTTATTTCACAATGCGTTTCCTTGTGTGTTTTGGCCAACGTGAATTACCTATTCGGACGGGACTAGTTTTACAGGGGGTCGTTAGAGAAATCTGCGTTTCACAGACGTACTTCGTGATTTTAATCCCGTCCGAATCTGCCACGTCTGTGTTTTTCTGACACAACCTCTGTGATAATTCCAGAGCAAATTACCTACTGTTTTTCAGCAAACTCAGTGATCCTCTGAGAAAACTAATCCCGTCCGAATGCAAATGTCTGTGATTGCCGGTGATATTTTATTTCACAATGCGTTTCCTTGTGTGTTTTGGCCAACGTGAATTACCGTAGATGCTCTTACCGCGCGCATGTTTCATATATTTGCTTAGCGGCAAATAAATAATAATAAAAAAATAATACAAATAATAAAATCAAGAGCAAGATCGCGTAAACTGTTAATACCGGCTATTGTATTATCAGCATCAGGTAGGATTACTCACGTTCATTTATGTACTCAGTTACATAATGCTTTAATTACATTTAATAAAAAAAAGAAAAGAAAAACAAGTTAAACTAAAGGAACCACACATTAACATGGTTTTGCTATACTATCCATTTAGTATTTATTGTGTAATAATACTAAGGCAATCATTCTGAATGAATTAAATGCACGCATTCAGAGCGCGTGATCTCTGTGACGCCCAGATGCACAAATCAGACCCTCCCACCTCTGTAATAAACACGGAGATACTAGTCCCGTCCGAATTGGTACATGAAAATCACAGACAGGTGGTAAGAATCGAAACTCAAACGTAGTTTAGAAAACTAGTCCCGTCCGAATAGTGCTATACTCAGAATTTGTGCTCTGCATTTAACCCATCCGAAATGCACACACACAGAGCAGTGAACACACACACACACACACACACACACACACATACACACACACTGTGAGCACACACCCGGAGCAGTGGGCAGCCATTTATGCTGCGGTTTCCCCGGGAGCAGTTGGGGGTTCGATGCCTTGCTCAAGGGCACCTAAGTCGTGGTATTGAAGGTGGAGAGAGAGCTGTTCATGCACTTCCCCCACCCACAATTCCGTCCGGCCCAAGACTAGAACTCACAACCCTTCGATTGGGAGTCCAACCCTCTAACCATTAGGCCACGACTTCCCACTAACCATTAGGCCACTTACAAAACGCACAGAAATGAAAAAGGTATGTATAGACTTATCTAACTCTGGGGGATACTGTGAATAAGCTAAAGTCCCAAAAAGTCGGACTGTTCCTTTAATAAATGAAGCAAGTAACCGTTTTTATAAATGGCTCACTGAATCATTGACTCATTTAAAATTAAATAATTTAGAAACGAAAGACTATTGTGTGTTTCTCACAGATGCGCGACTGTTTTGCTTTGGCTTTGCTTAGAATTATTTTTGTTTGAAATGGAACAAAAACGATCCATAATGTGTCTAAAAGTAAGTTAATATTACTTGTTTATTTAACTGAAGATGCATAAAATCAGTATCACATTTACAATCGAGCTGAAAGTCGGAAAAACACTCCTGGTCGTGTGATATTGCACATATTATACAGACTATTTATATTTCTTCTACCGCAATATGTTTGTTTCTTTGTGTGTGCTGTTCTTATAGTGTTGATTTCTCCATGACTCAGACGGCTGCACGAGCCTCAGCTGATGCGACCTTGATACTGTCAATACATTATCCGTTATTAGTCACCATTTACACTGAAAGTAATAAAATCTGATTCATTCTCGCCAAATTGTGCTGCCCTAGTTATTGTTTGTTATTAAAATTTTGATTAGGTTACTTGTCCGTTCGGGCAAGTACAATTCTCTTTCACTTGCCCCTTCACAAAATCCACTTGTCCTGGACCAGCATTAATGTCGAGCCCTGGCTAATATATAGAGACCATTTCCAGGTTAAATATTTCATCTCAAAACACTTGAAGTGCATAAGGTAACGTTAGTAACAATGAAGAAAAATCAACATTAAAAAAAATATATTAAAGGACATGAAATTCCCAGCAATAACTTTGATAGGTCAAAGAATTCCATGGACAGCAAATTAATCCGTGGTAGTCAGAATTTACACTGAACAGTGACATTTTTCCTGTGTCTTTCTTTAAAAATTAAATGTTGTCTGAACATCCAGTGATTTAAAGACTGCGTTCCCCTCCATTTCCCTTTAATCTTGTTGCTGATTTCTTCTGTGCGTGATTCTGACACCCCTCCTCCTCTCCACCGGAAAAACTCAAAGAATCATGAACGTATATATGTGGCAGGTTTTTTAGGAAAAAATATAAACATAAAAATAATAATAATAATTTGGTGGCATCAATGAATTGTGACCAACTTAATACCATTGTGTAAATATGTAATCATGTAATCCATACAAAAGTAACTGATTACAAGTATTTTAAAAAGTAGTTTACTCTAATTACAAGTACTTGAGTTTTTGAATCTGATTACGTAATCCAGATTACATGTAATCCGTTACTACCCTCTCTCTCTCTCTCTCTCTCTCTCTCTCTCTCTCTCTCTCTCTCTATATATATATATATATATATATATATATAACACATACACACTAGCCAATGGCAATTCTATTGCCAATGTGTGCTCAAAGGGTTGTTAAATTTTGGATATAAAACTTTTTAGGCCTTTAATTGAATAGCAATTAGTGGAACTGTAAGAATGTCACTGCTTGCTTTTTGTTTTATGATAGCTAAGGATCCATGATTTGATTTAAAAACATATTTCCTACAGCCCTACCCCAGGCAGTCGCCAGGCGTCCCCCACAGAGGCAGTAGAACGGTTGGGCCCTAGTCAGTCTGGGTTGGAAATGATGGCACACCCACATATTCTGCAGCCACCCAACCCTGTCACAAACAAGCCTCCCACCGAGGACTTCCAAGGCCAGGAAGCCCATAACATGGGTGGCATGGAGCATCAGGCAGGCATGGAGTCGCTCCAGTTTGACTATGCTGGGAACCAGATCCAGATGGACTCATCTGGTGCTCCAGTCGGCTTATTTGACTACAACTCCCAACAGCAGGTACAACTGCTCACCTGCAGTTAATAATTATATTTACACTTGTGTTTTTTTGTTTACAATAACAGTTGCTTTTGCTTTTACAGTATAAAGGGTCAGTGCCTTGACAATATGAAATGAAAATTTTCGAGAAAATCACTTTCAATTATCCATTCACTGGGGACCTAATGTCTCTTTTAAGTCTCACGCTAGCTTCACGTGGCTCTATTACGATCACAAACTGTCAATTACATAATGAAAACAATTAGAAGCCAATTTAGAAAGGATATTGCAATTGCGAATCACATTGTAACCGCGTGGCAACTTTGCTCCTGCACAGACACTGTAGTCATATGGGCAACGACCACGTGATCCACACATGAAACAGTTATTCTAATTTAATACACATGTTCTAAAATGTATAGCAAAGCACTCAGGTGTTTTAGAGAATAAACTTAACTAAACAATGTGTACAGGTAGTAACACAAACAACTATACAATGTGCTCTATGGGCACAATGTGTTCAACACAATTACATTTTTGAATAAATAATAATATACCTGACTTCAGAAAGATACATAGTATGGAGCATATGAGATACTCCACACTATGGGCTGATCTGACTACAGAATCGCCACGCACTGTTTTGTCACTCCCCTTAAATACTCAAACCAGACAACAAAGAAATCTTCAAATCAGTTGTAAAAACATAACAGTCATTTTGGTTCAATAGGTTATCGTGGTCACATAATGTTCAAACCTGGTTGGAGTTAATAAAAACATAATGGTCATTTTGGTTCAATAGGTTCCCGCGGTCACTTAAGGGTTAAACCTGGTTGGAGTTAAACATTCTCAAAGACCCCTAAAGGGTAACATACCACCTTCTCAGCAGAACACAATTTTACAAAAGTTCTTGATCTTTCTCATAATATAAATGACTATGGTGAAATAGAGACCATTTTAAAATGATACTAAACATGAAGTGGAAAAAACAAAATTTTCACAAGATATAACATGGCATATGGATATTCTTGCTTTTGGAGGAGAAGAGTGAGAGTCAGAGGCAAAGAGGGGAGAGAAGCGGGATGAAGGAGGTCGTAAATAGGTGTTGTTTGCACTCCTTGAAGATCTCTTTTTCAGATCAATTTTATTGTTTTATTGCATGGCAGAATGTTATCTGTGCATGTAAGAATGGTATCTGTTTTCTGTGAGCTCCTGAGTTTTGGCTTGGGGAGTTAATTTCGTAAGGAAATAACTTAATTCCTTTCACTCCATAATGGATAAAATTTAAAATATGAAATATAAAATATATAAGGTAATCTAATAAATATATTCATTGGAAATTCAAATGCAAAAGGAATTGCAATTCAGTTTGAGTTTTGATTACTTACATGCATGGCGCAGAGAGAGTGGAAAAAGCAAATGTTAATTAATATTGCTATTTAAATATGACCAGCTCATAACTTGTATAGAGTATGTTATCTGAACCAATCAGGATGCAGCGCGCCTAAGTGGAGCGCGAGAACAGAGCAGACTGGGCATATGCCTTGCTTGCGGTTGTCCATCGAATCCGATGATGACGTCCACTTCTGTCTTTTCCACTTCTGAGTTTTCTGATGGCTGAATAATCCGATCCTGGATCCACAGGTTCTATTGCAGGTGGGGCATATATACATGCTATCGGTGTTACTGGTATTTATGGGTGGGTTTCTCCTGAGCCTTCTTTGTTGTCTCCTTACTGTCCTTTCCTCCTCCAGTGCTTGGGTCCCATCTAAACACTGCTGCCGCCAGGTGTTACGGTCAGCAGCCATGTTCTCCAAGTCCCCAGGTTTTATTTTGCACCTCTTAAGCGCTGTTTTTATTTGGTCTTTAAAATGTTTCTTCTGGCCTCCAGCAGAGCGCTGGCCTAGTTGTAGCTGGCCATATAGCACTCTGCGGGGCAGACGATTGTAGGGCATTCTTATGACATGTCCCAGCCAGCACAGTTGGTGCTGGGTGATTGTGGCCTCAATACTCTTGCAGCCTGCTCTCCTCAGGATCTCAGTGTGAGGCACTCTGTCACACCAAGTGATTCCCAGGATGCGCTGGAGACAGCAGATGTGGAAGTGTTCCAGGGACTTGATGTGGCGGCTGTAAGTAACCCATGCTTCACAGCTGTAGAGGAGGGTGGTGATGCAGACTGCTTGGTAGATGTATATTTTGTTTAAGATGAAGGTTCTTGTTCTGAAAAACCCGCCGCCGGAGTCTCCCAAAGGCAGCTGATGCTTTTTTGATTCTGTTTTGGACCTCATTGTCAATGCTATTGTCCTCAGAGATAATACTCCCCAGGTATTTGAATGATGGCACAATTGATAGTTTTTCATCTGCAACATAGAAGATGGGTGGTGCGGGTGGGATGTTGGCACTCCACTGGCAGATTACCACTGTTTTGGCGGTGTTGATGTTCAGCCCCATCCTGCTATATGCCCTTACTGCTGCATCTAGGACAGAGTGGAGGTCTTGTGGAGAGTGAGATACGAGAGCGCAGTCATCTGCATACTGCAGCTCAAGTATCCTCACTCTGTGCAGTTTGGTGGTTGATTGCAGTCTCCTGATATTAAAGAGGTTACCATCCAGCCTGTATGCTACTGTCACTCCACTGTTGTCTTGTATTTCCTTGTGGAGAAGCTAGGTGACACAAATGAGGAAGATGTTAAAAAGCACTGGTGCCAGTACACACCCCTGCCTTACCCCTGTGCGCACAGGGAAAGGGCTAGACTGTTGACCTCCTATTGTCACCCTAGCAGTCATTCCATCATGAAACTGACGGAGGATGTTGACAAACTTAGTGGGGCGTCCAAACCGGAGGAGGACTTCCCACAAGAGATCTCTCTGCACAGTGTCAAAGGCTTTGGAGAGGTCGACAAAAGCCATAAACAGGTCTTTATGTTGCTCCCTGCACTTTTCCTGAAGTTGCCGGGTTGTAAAGACCATGTAGACTGTGCTTCTGTTCTTTCTAAACCCACACTGTGACTCGGGTAGCATAGACTCTGTGATGTTATTGATCAGTCTTTGTAACATCACCTTAGCCAGGACCTTGCCTGCCACAGCAAGAAGTGATATGCCCCTATGGTTGTCACAAATGGCCCTATCCCCTTTGCTCTTATATATGGTTACAATACTAGCATCTCTCCATTGTTGTGGGATGCTTTCTTCATCCCAGGCCTTGGTGATGTAATGATGTAGTGTTCTTGTGCAGAGATACCCTCCCTGTTTTAGCAGTTCTGCAGAAATATTGTCAGTACCAGGAGACTTGTTATACTTCAGGGAGCGGACAGCTGACAGAACCTCCAGGAAGGTTGGAGGTTGGCTAAGGTTGTCAATAGGGGGAAATTCAGGCAATTCATTCAGGATGGTATAGTCTGCATCAGAGTCCTGATTTAGTAAGGTGTTAAAATGTTCAGCCCACCTCTCCAGGATGCTATTCTGGTCTTTCAGGACTTTAAGACCATCTGCTGTTTTCAGGGGAGTGATGCGATGACTTGTTGGGCCATAAATGTATTTGACTGCATTATAAAAGTTGTGCATGTCATTTCTGTCAGCGAATGACTGAATTTCATGAGCCTTCTCCATCCACCACTTGTTTTGTAAGGTCCGCAGAGTTCTCTGGACTTCCCGACGAGCTTTTTGCCAATGCTGTTTGGCAGTGCTGGATAAGGGTTTTCTTAGGGTTTCCTGATGTGCTTTGTGCATATTGCTTAGTAGGTTATGGATGGACTCGGAGTTGTTGTCAAACCAGTCTTGATGGTTTTTGCTCTTATAGCCAATTGTTTGGGCTGCTGCTTCATGAAGGGCTGTAGTTATAGAGGTCCACTGCTGTTCTATGGCATTACCATCCCTCAGGAGGAGTTCTAGCTCCCCTAGTTTCTCAGCCAGGGAGCGACGAAACTCATTCCTTGCAGTGTTATCTTCCAGGCGGACACAGTCTAGTCGCCTCCTACGAAAGTGCATGGGGTGGCGCACTTTCATGAGGACCTTGGTCATGATCATGCGATGATCTGTCCAGCATTCCGCACCTCTCATGGCCCGGGTTATGAGAACGTCTCTGAGGTCACAGCGTCTCACGATGACATAATCAATCAGGTGCCAATGTTTGGAACGTGGATGCATCCATGATGTTTTGTATTTGGTCTTTTGCTGGAAGATGGTGTTGGTTATTGTCAGGTTGTGCAGAGCAGAGGGTAAGTAACCTCATGCCATTTGAGTTGGCCTGACCAATCCCATGCCTGCCAAGAACTCCTTTCCATATCCCACTGTTCTGCCCAACACGAGGATTGAAGTCTCCAAGCAGGAGGATCTTGTCGTTCTTGGGTATCTGGTGGAGAATCTCATCCAGTGTTTGGTAAAAAGAGTCTTTAGACTCACTGTCAGATGGTAAAGTTGGAGCATACACACTTAGAAGTGTGGCATAGCGGTTCTTCACTAGGGGGATACGGAGGGTCATCAGTTTTTCACTGATGCCCACAGGAGTTTCAGTGAGTCTTGGAAGTAGTGTGTTCTTAATTGCCAGTCCCACACCATGCAGATGTTGTCCACCTGTGGGATAGCCTTTCCAGTAGAAGGTGTAACCCATTCCCTCCTCTTTTAGAGACCCTTCATCAAGGAGCCTGGTTTCACTCAGGGCAGCAATGTCGATATCATAGCAGTGCAGCTCGGCTGCAACCAGTGCTGTTCTTCTATGGGGTCTTTCAGATCTGCCATTGCCAGTTTAAGGTTGTAGGATTTATTTCTTCTGTTTCGACCGCAGAAGTGGAATGACCCGACAGGTGTGGTATCCTGTCCAGGTATGATTTGAGTGGCCATTTTTTAGGCCACCTTTTCTAGACCCTTCCTCAACTTGAGGTGAGCAGTGCGGTCCCTGAATAGGGCTGCTTAGAACAGCTGCCACTCAACCCCGGCTGTTAGCGACCAATACCCTGTGCCGCTGACGTGCAGGGCTCTGACTAAGAGCTCCCAGCCTATTCAAACCTGCCCCCGTCGTCAGACACCCCATCGCCGCCAGACTTCAACCAGATGTAGATCCAGATAATATTGACCATGGCCAGAGGTGGAAACCTGCGCATGTAATTTTTAAAGTGCTTTAGGGGTTGCGCTCTCTCCAGTAGCACTATCTTCACCATGATGAGGTAGGTCTGGTGGCATGGGTAAGCCCAGGCTGCCGGTACCTAGCTCTGTTTAGGCCCGCCTATTGCGCACCGCCAGCGCATTGCTTTTCTGTTGGGGTGTGCTCCCTTAGCCTTGCCTCGAGAGGCTTACCCACAAGGCAGTGGGGCTATTTACCCATAGTTGGGGCAGTGGTTGACGGGCGTCAGGGCATGTCCACCCTGTGGTGGGCCTGCACACCACATCTCTGGGGCCCACTGCTGCTCCGAGATCCCCTGCAGTTCAGCCTGGGACTGCGAGGTACCCAGTTACCATGTGTGGCCACGAAGAGGCACTGCAAGAGTCTTGGTGGTGGAGAGGCTGTGTACTGGCGGAGGAGACTTACGCACTTGGCTCCTCTTTTCACCCCTATAAGGGGGCTAACCAGCGGCGGTAGCAAAAAAAAAAGCAGAAAGTTGCAAGCAGTGTGCAGCATAAAGCATGCACTAACTACAAACACCTCCAACTCCACACTACTGCACTAGACGCTTCACACACACCCTGTGCCAGGAAAGCACACACACACAGGCATATGTTAGGCATATGCCTAACTCCAGGTTCACACACTCTGTCTGTGATGCATAGCCTTTTTTTTCCAAGCCCATGTTAATGGAACAGAACGTTCACACTGCATGCAGTAAAAAGATGAGAACAGAAAAGGTTATAAATAGAAAGGTGCGAAAAGATTTAATATCTTGCCATGAGAGCACAGAGAGAGTTGTGAGTGCACAGGACACAGGACGAGCGAGAGGGGACACGTTGTAAGGCAGCATATATCTGAGCCTTATACAGTCTATAATCTGAGCACGCGCATCTGGTTCTGTTAACCCTTGTGCATCAATTAAAAAAAGTTACACATAGGTTCATAGGGGACAAAAATGTCCATGTCCAAAAAGTGTCATAAAAATATTATATATTTATATTTTTTTCCACTTTCACTGATGCCATTTTTTAACCAGCATCAGCTCTAATCACAATGACCAAACATTCATTAATTTTCAGAATTTTAACCCTTTAAATGCTGGTTTGTTTCCATAATGCCACTGCTGTTTTTTTATGAAAAAAAAAATAGAAAAAAAAAGAAAAAAAAATATTTATTTTCAATTTACTAAATTCTAAGCAGATTTTTTTTCTTTGATTATTACAGTCTTTGATATGTTGATTATTAACAACAATATTAATTTGGATGCATTTTTTTTTTTTTTTTACAGTGTCTGCTTAAAAATAAAACTACCACGCAGGCTCAAAGGACAAAAATGTCCTTGTCAAAAAAGTGTCATAAAAATATTATAGATTAATATTTTTTCCACTTTCACTGACTTAGATTTTTTTCCAGCATCAGTTATAATGATAATGACCAAACATTCATTAATTTTAAGAAATTTTAACACCTTAAACGCTGGTTTCTTTACATAATGCCACTGTTGATTTTTATAAAAAAACATTTCCATATACTAAATGCCAAGCAGTTTTTTTTTTCTTTAAATATTACATCCTTGGATATGTCAATGGTTAACAACAACATTCATTTTTATGCTTTCATATTTTTATGCAGTATCAGATTTAAAATAAAAACTATCACTCAGGTCCAAAAGGACAAAAACATGGGTACGTAAGACACAGCTTAGTGTGCATCTTAGTAAAAGCAAAGAGGGAGGACAGAAGTGCTCTATGCTTTATTTGCAGCAGCTGTGTGGGAAGCTCTGGCTTGTTCCTGCGAATTGTGCCGACTAGGGCCATCTTCCTCTTTAGAAGCTCCTCCGCCAGTCCATAGGAGGTGAAAAAATTGTTGCAGGTCACAGTGTTCCCCTGGAGCCCCTCCGTCATTTCCCGAATGACCCTTTTTCCTTGGTTCACCTCCGCAGGACTTCCAGCAGACCTCCCCGTGTAAATTTGCAACTTCCATGCATAGGATGTGGTGACATCACAGGTGACCCAAATTTTTATGCCATACTTGGCAGGCTTGCTTGGCATGTACTGGTGAAATCTGCATCGGCCTTTGAAAGGGACGAGCTGCTCATCCACACAGACATCCTGGCCTGGGTTGAACAGCAGGGGAAGGCGATGTGTCCACTTCTCCCAGATGGTCCGAAATGCAGCCAGCTTGTCATGCATGTAACGTGCAGGTCGTGTCATCGGACATCAGGGTGGAGCTCAGGAGCTTGAATTTATGGTGGGACATGGTGGCTCGGAAAATGGAACGGCCGTTTTCCACATCCCACAGGCTTCTTGTTGATTCATTTTGGGACTTGTACAGGCCGGCCAGAATCAGAAGCCCGATGTATGCCTGAATGTCCATGGAATCGAAATCAATCCAATCCATCACAAAACGCCTCATGTGTAAATTAGTGTTCTCCAGAAGAAGCTGAATGACTTCTTCGGTGATGAAGAGGTCGAAGCAGGACTGCAAAGTTGTGATGTGGGCAGTTGCATAGTGTGTGGGACCCGGGGTCATACCCTTGGCACGATTGTAGCGCTGCATCTCAGTGTGAGTGGAAGACCAGTGCAGTGTCTTCTGTGTCCTCACTCTCAGTGCTGTCATCAGAGGAACAAGAGCTATTAGAGTCAGACTCTAATGCAAACTCGACTTCATCCTCTGAAGTCAACTCTTTATCCTCTGAAGTCAACTCTTTATCCTCACTTTCACATGTACCCGGGTGCTCACTGTTGGTGGCCACAACTAGATCCAGAGCTTCCCTTGCTGTGAAAAGTCTCTTCATCTTGCAAACTATGAAATGACAAGGCCCTCAAGCTACTGATATTTATAGGTTTGGCTGTGAAAGCACCCGTCTCAACTAAAATCTACCAGACAAAACAATCACCATTTTCACCATCTACTACATCAAAATCAAGCTTTATCTTTGAACAAAAAAAAAAACAAATGAAAAAGTGCAAACAAGTAATAAGAAATGTGTTTGAATGAAAAAAAAAAATCTTCAAAGCTCTTTTTGAAAAAAAAAAAAAACTTTTTGACCTTATTCAGTTTTCACATGACAGGGTCTGTGACTCTGTATGACTCATTTACATGGGGTGGGATTTGTGATTTTCAGTACAATATATATTTTTTTCATTCAAACTGTTCACACACACCCATAAAATTTTCAGTACACACATACAAACCACACTCTGATATCCATACCAACACACCCACACAATTATAGCTTCATAATATATCTAATTGGCTCTATAATATGCATAAGCCGAAAACAGCAGAAAACAACAATAAAGCAATAATTTGCTTTATATGCCAAACCTGAAAAAATGGTACCATCTGGTAAAATATAGTAAAAATGTAAATTTTGAAGCCTTGCCAACAGAATGAAAGCCTGTTAACAAAGATTGCATCATTTTATAGTTGAATGGCACCGGGATTAAAAATTGCATTGCATTGTATTTTGTGTACCTAGTAGAAAATAGATTTTTTAAAAGGAAATGAAGGTGAAATATTAAAATTCCAATAAAAATACACACCTGTGGCAAATTTTATGCAGTTAGCATTAAAACAGGCAAAGATATCAAAAAAACAAAACTGAAAAAGCCAAAAATGTCCTCAAGGATGCAGAAGGGTTAACAGAACAAAGGAAATCTGCTTGCGAGTCAGTGATGCATGGTTTGTTCCAAATTGAGCGGGTGCTCATATATATATATATATATATATATATATATATATATATATATATATATATATATATATATATATATATAGTACACAACCCGCTTCCTGACCCGCATTTTAAAAAGCAGTAAATGCTCATCGTAGCATCATTGGGCCATAGGAACGTAGGCAAAAGCAAATTTACTACTTTTTAAAAATGTGGGTCAGGAAGCGGGTCGGGTACATATATATATATATATATATATATATATATATATATATATATATATATATATATATATATATATTTTTTTTTTTTTTGAGTTGCGGGCGGGTTTAGTTTAAAACGTCGGTCGGGTGTGGGTTATTAATACATTGACACGCGCATCACTGGTGCGAGTGGATAGATTCGCTTTTGCGCATTATTTTAATGTGCTTTCGCGTTCCAATAATGCGCTCTCGTTGCTGCTTTTGAATCGCGTACACACACAACTTACTGTATACGCACTGCAGATGGAGTACGTGTGTAATAAATATATTGGGGAAAACATATAACACCTGAGGCACCGCTACAGTGAGCTCTATGACCAATGCATGGCACCAAAAAAAAAAAAAATCCCTAAACACGATTTTATTTTATTTTTTTCCATATGTCTAGACATTTTGTTTGACATCTTTACTTAATTATTTTGACTTATGTCTGTTCTAGAGACATTTGATAAAGCTCCCATTGGTTTTCTTTTGGAAATGTGTTTAAAATTTATACTGAATGCATTTATGACTGTAAAGCATGTCTGTGTGTGTCAAAATCATAATTAAAATCAAAACTGCAAAATTGTTCAAAAAATCGTGATAGTTTTTTTTTTGTCCACATTGCACAGCCCTACTCCATATACAAGTCAGAAACTAAGCCTTTTTTTCACAGGCCTATCTAAAGGGTTAATGGTCCCACCTACTGATCAACTGTAAAAATAACAAATGTTACCTCTTTCCAAAAGGGAAAACCACAAACAATCAAGGACGCATGATTATATGGTGTCATGGCTTTGCAATTAAAAAAAATTTCTTTATGATGGAAGTCAATGGGGCAAAAACAGCCACCAACAACAAATTACGGAGAAAAAAATTTAATCTAATGCTGCACCAAAATTGTCAGTAAGCTCATAATTTGTACTAAAATAGTCTAGTCTGGCTATGTCTATTAGTATGTCTATTAGTACGTCGCTGTTTTTGGTAAAACATGATTTTTACAACTTCATCACTTCATTGGACTTCGTTTTGTTTTATAGAAAACTATTTTTAAAAGATTTTCGTTTTGTATAAATTGTATCTTAATTTTGATCAATGTTTTATCTATCAGTTGCCCGTATTTAATAAATAAGAAGCAAATATATAGCCTTGCAGACAGTGTAATAAGGCGTCGGCAGGATCACTTGCATTTCATGTGAACTAAACTCAGCGTGTGCCTCTGATTTGAGAAATATAGGCTATATATTACAGAAAGCTTGAAATGTCTTTTTTAAATGGAAATATTCAAACCAAATTAAATGGGCTACTCTCTGATAATTAAATCCATATGAAATGTTTATTTCTCTCTGGCGTTCATGGCGAGTCTGCATTGTCAACTTCATCTTTGCAGCGACACAGAAAACACGTTTATTATAAAACAATAAAATGACTCCTTGCATATTTTTGAACCAGCAGGCCATTCTGGGTTGAGTGAGACCCCACAGAATGAGCGAGCGGATCGGGATATTCAGAAATGCGCTCTCAGCTCACAAGCTCAGATCGGAACAAACCCGAGCCTCAATGTCTGCTGACCTTGCAGAAACATACAAATAGACATTGCCAGACTAGACTATTTTAGTACACATTAATTACATGAAATTTTTGAGGGCAAAAGATGAATAAATAATCAATTAATAAAAATAATTAGACATGCTTAAACTCAGAATATATATATATATATATATATATATATATATATATATATATATATATATATATATATATATATATATATATATATATATATATATGTATATATAGTACAGACCAAACGTTTGGACACACCTTCTCATTCAAAGAGTTTTCTTTATTTTCATGACTATGAAAATTGTAGATTCACACTGAAGGCATCAAAACTATGAATTAACACATGTGGAATTATATACATTCCAAAAAAGTGTGAAACAACAGAAAATATGTCATATTCTAGGTTCTTCAAAGTAGCCACCTTTTGCTTTGATTACTGCTTTGCACACTCTTGGCATTCTCTTGATGAGCTTCAAGAGGTAGTCACCTGAAATGGTCTTCCAACAGTCTTGAAGGAGTTCCCAGAGATGCTTAGCACTGGTTGGCCCTTTTGCCTTCACTCTGCGGACCAGCTCACCCCAAACCACCTCGATTGGGTTCAAGTCAGGCCAGGTCATCTGGCGCAGCACCCCATCACTCTCCTTGGTCAAATAGCCCTTATACAGCCTGGAGGTGTGTTTGGGGTCATTGTCCTGTTGAAAAATAAATGATGGTCCAACTAAACGCAAACCGGATGGAATAGCATGCCGCTGCAAGATGCTGTGGTAGCCATGCTGGTTCAGTATGCCTTCAATTTTGATTAAATCCCGAACAGTGTTACCATCAAAGCACCCTTTTCTGCGTCGCACAAAGACACGGTGATTGGAACCAAAGATCTCAAATTTGGACTCATCAGACCAAAGCACAGATTTCCACTGGTCTAATGTCCATTACTTGTGTTCTTTAGCCCAAACAAGTCTCTTCTGCTTGTTGCCTTTCTTTAGCAGTGGTTTCTTAGCAGATATTCTACCATGAAGGCCTGATTCACACAGTCTCCTCTTAACAGTTGTTCTAGAGATGTGTCTGCTGCTAGAACTCCATGTGCCATTGACCTGGTCTCTAATCTGAGCTGCTGTTAACCTGCGATTTCTGAGGCTGGTGATATATATATATATATATATATATATATATATATATATATATATATAAAATATATATAATATTTGTTAACTAATCTAGCTACATTAAATATTTTGCTAGTCCTGTTCTGTGGGTTAGTTAAGAGCAGCAGGTGGCTATCTTGGGTAATATAGTAATTGATAGTAGGGGTGTGCACGGATAGTCGAACATTCAAATATTCGTTCTGCTTTAATTATTCGATGAATAAAAATGATATTCGTATCAAAAAAAAAAGTTCACAATAAAACCTAATTTGGTCACTTTCTGTGATTCTCCACGGCATATTTGAAGATGTATGCAAGCGAAAAATAATTAATGAATGAATAAGGGGCCGTTCACATCGTGCCTAGAAACGCATGGAAAGCGATAGGCGCGCCGCTTGATGGTTGTCTTCCGTTTTCTTCCACGTCTCTCTGGTTTTGCTCTCCATTTTAAGGCATTGGAGATCATTTTAGCTGAACAGCCTATCATTTTTTGCACCTCTTTATAGGTTTTCCCCTCTCTAATCAACTTTTTAATCAAAGTACGCTGTTCTTCTGAACAATGTCTTGAACGACTCATTTTCCTCAGCTTTCAAATGCATGTTCAACAAGTGTTGGCTTCATCCTTAAATAGGGGCCACCTGATTCACACCTGTTTCTTCACAAAATTGATGACCTCAGTGATTGAATGCCACACTGCTATTTTTTTGAACACACCCCTTTCAACTAATTCAACTAATTGCCCAATTGCACAGCCTTAAGAGCGTGCATATCATGAATGCTGGGTTTCATTTGTTTTCTGAGAATCTACTGAACCTACTGGTAACTTGTTTGCCACGTAGCAATAAAAAAATATACGAAAAACCTTGATTATTCTGGTTAGTCACATTGTACTGCTATTATTTTGAACAATACTGTATGTACTATTTCCAAACAGATAAAATGACAAATAAATGTATACACCGAAAGGTCCCCAAGACACTGATTATATTACTGGATGCTCGAAATGAAACGGGAGAACGCACATTCTAAACAGCTTATTGCACAAGTTAGTTAATTGCTGTTCTAATCTAATGTGCTGCTGCACTGTAACACACACACTTAGACTACAGGCGTAGCTTGTACATCACGTGCATATCGCTCACGCACAGAATCTTTCAGCGCAGAAATGTACTGTCAATGCTTTTCTGTGATTTCTTAATAAAAAAGCTTAGAAACTGAAAAGTTCAAGCAAATATTTAACTAAATCCCACAGAATCACTACTACTAGAGCTCTACCACTGCCATGTAGAAATAATTCACAAACACAATCGCTCTCACTAATACATTCATATTAATGTCATCTTTACTGTGCTACTTTAACTGTAACTGATTTACAACGAGTAGAAATCTGTGAGAAATAAAACAACCAAAAGGAAAAATAACTGATAAAAATGAGCTGTTATAGGAGCAATAGCCATGTATGCAGTAATCTGTATATATATATATATATATATATATATATATATATATATATATATATATATATATATATATATATTATAATGTTTGTAAAATGGGACAGCTTTTTAAATGTAAAAGTATACTCTTAACATCAGTCTGTCAAGCATTATAATATGCTATTATGATATTCAAGTATCATTTAATGATAGAACTTTATGCTTGGTACAGACAAAACATTTTTTTACACCTTATAAGATTTTCCAAATACACCACAAACATGAGGATAAAAATCCTACATTTAAGCATTTTGCTCCTGTAGTGTGTGGTGTGCCATGATGTGACAAAGACCGCACACAATACACAAACAGATTTTCAACCAGTCTCTCAACTGTGAATACAAGAAATCTCGCAAAATCTCGTGAGACTTCAGAATAAGCTTGGCGGACGATATGCAGGAAAAAATTGCAATGATGGTGTTTGGAATGCTTTTCACAGATCACAGATCTTTCACAGAACAAAAGTTGATCCTCCATGTCTGCTGATCACATCAATTTCACTTTGTGCTGCACTATGACTGCTTCCGTCTTCCATCATCTCACTTTCTGATTGGACAGTGTTTTGTTTCACATGAGCGTAAATATAAAGCATGTTGAATATTTACGATTCACGATCGGGGCGGCTCTGACGTTCTTCTGATCAGGTTCGGACACTCTTAACACACCTTACACAAAGGGAAAATCTGATAAGATGATCTGTAGAACCATCAACATAATCAGGACATAGCTAGGATTGTCGGAAGGGGGGAAATCTTACCAAAATCAACACGATTATATTTTGATTTGTACCTAGCATTAGTAATTTGAATTAAAACTTGTTAACCATATATGAATGCATAGTAGTTTTTGGTCATTCTGTGTTTCTTTAAGGAAAGGGGGAAAAAAACTAACAATAGTACTGTGTTCCTGTGGCTCAGTGGTAGAGCATTGCCTTAGCAGGACAAAAGGTTGCAGCCATTTTTCAGACGTGTTATTGAGGGTGGAAAAGAGTGCTGGTTATTCATTTCTCCCCACCTACAAACCTTGCCAGGACCGAAACACCATGATGGAGAGAGGACTCTGAAGCGCTCAGTCAGAGTGTTCTGAGAGTAAAACTATATCTGTGTTTAACTTATACTTGGTCTCCAATTCACAAACTGGAGAGTAAAATCTGTTTCTGCATCCAAGTCTGCATACTACCCACTGAGCAAAAGTACGTCTTTTCAATGTCTTTGTCGGATTTTAAAACGACGTCCCCTGAAGAGCCAGAATGAAAGTTTTTATGATGTCTTTTTTTGATGTCATATGGACGTCCAATATCGACATCTACAGGACCTCTCTAGAAGGTTAAAATTGAGTTCAGATGTGGTCATTTCTGGACGTATTTTCAACATCTTATAAGGTCTCATTTAGATGTCATTTATACTGTTTCTAGACAAAAACATTCTTAGGCTGCATTCAACTAAATCTAATGTTTATTTCAATGCAATTTATTTTTGAACTTGTAAATAAACTTAAAGAAACAGTGTGTTCACACAAAAACTATGAAAATAAAATAAATTTCACTAGGTCTGTAGTCAACCAAAGAAATGCTTAGTTGACCAAAGTCCTGTCCTGCGCAACGACCAGTCGACCAAAAAAAAAAAAAAGCGATGTTTTGCATTTTTATTGAACATTTATTAAACAATTATGAGCAATTTTAAAACAACAACGAAAAAACATCATTAGTACATAAAACTATAATAATAAAACAATTCTTTGAAAATTAAGTGATTTTGTTTTTTACTGCAAAGTGAGGAGCTCTGTCCTAGGTCTATAGAGCATCACAGTCCCGCCCACGGCCGCTCGCACAAACTTTTTCTTCCAGTGAATTTTATTTTATATAGTGAATGTAGTGAATTTACAATCGTGTAAATAAATAGTGTTTTATATAGGTATTGTGTATTGATTTTTATATTTATCATTGTGTATTTTATATATTGTGGGAGTGTGTAAAAGTGGTTAACAATAACATCAGCAACATGGTGCAGTGCTTTGTACCTGACTGCAATCACCGCTCAGTCGTCAACACATGTCGTTGCCATTACACAAATGTTCAGTAAATGCACAAAAAGGTATGCCGAGGCTAAATTTTGTTTTGACAGTGGCATTATAAAATGCTTGATATGACTCATACCATATGAAGGCTACAGTAGCCTAGCTAAGTTACCAACCTCCCTGCAAAACTCTCATGGCAGCCAAGGAGATCATGATTGCACTGATAAGTCTACCATGCAAAAACGCAACACAGGTTTTTATTTTATTTTTTTATTAATGATCTTCAGTCTTCACGGACCTTCGCAGGGTTTAACCAGACGGTTACACGAGCTCCACCTACTGTCTATGGCTCCACCAATCAGATGCAACACTGTGGGATGGTGGGATTGTTCAGGATTGTGGGTAATGAAGTACTTAGCCAAGACATCGCGAATAAAAGGCATTTATATCAAAACGAGGTTAGTGCCCCATGATCCTTTTACGTTTATATGAGCATATACTATCGCTTAGTACAGCCGTAGCTGGTTTTAAGTCTACCATGTATGGTTAAGTTTTTATGGCTTATACCCCAAATGTCAATGCAGAAATTGCATTGAAATTTTACTTTCGGCACCAGCTGTGGGCGGGACTGTGATGCTCTATTGAGACCGTGCACCTGACCACTCCACACGCTACAAAAAATATAAGGCAGCATTTACGCACAACTGCAGGGTGTGGCCTGCACACATAACCAACTCCATGTCTGACCACTGACCAGATCCCTTCAGTAATTCCACCGAGAGAACCATGTTGACATGGTTCCGTTACCAGTGACACCCGCTTCTCTGGTGGAATGTGGTAAGCGTTCGCGACTTGATTGAGACGCGCAGCGATATTTTCCCCGTGTGCGCTTCATCCATCTTCTTTGTTTCTAACACAACGCTATTCATTTTCCAGTCCGCATCGATAAAACGGGCCGTAACTATCATGTATGCCTCCATTCTAACCGAAGACCTCAATCATGATGTGAGGCCTACAGCCTCCGAGGATTGGAGAAACGTTAACTGGTTTACATTTACTTTAAGTCCATCAAACCGCGAATGTAGCTCACGCATGACAGTCTCCCGTGCTGGCACAGTATATCTTGGCTCGCCGATTTTAAACATGTTCTTAAAGATTTATTGGATATTTTGTCGACTAAAGCCAAACAAGTAGCGTTCTAACTGATTTAATACAGCAAATCTACCTATATTCCTTACTGAGCGCGAAGCAGCAGTGCAGCCAGCCACAGATGCGGTTCCCGAGTGTTCACGTGGTGCGGTAAAATGTGGCGCTGTTATAAAATAGCCTAAATGAAAGCATTTAAAGTTTGGGATAAAACATAGGCTAATTATGTTTAGAATACTGTAATATATAACTGTCAATAAAGGAATAAACATCAAGGAGTAAATTAATGAAAATTTCTTTATTGGTGAAAAAAAAAAAAAATATGCAACTGGTCGACCAATGAGAATGTCAGTCGACCAAGACGGCATTGACCGATTAGTCGACTAAACGACTAAAGTTGACAGCCCTAAATTTCACTCATTATACAGTGGATAACGATTAACAACAAACAATTGAGTTTAGTTTGGTCCATACATTGTTCACCTGTTGGAGCTTAGCTTTTTCATTTTTATTTCAACTGCAATTAGCATAAAATTCTTAAAGATGTTATTCTATATTCATGCTATAGTCAAGTGTTCATGTGCCTGAATATCACCTGCATGCACACTAATAATAATAATAAAAAAAAACACAATATGCTACAATGCATGGGTTTTCAATCTGGGGTTCAGAACCAAAGCCATTTGTACCATAGAACCAAATAATTGGTACCATATTTTCCAGACTACAACTCATATTTTTTTAATCTTCTGAGATTTGCTGAACTATTCCAAAGTATCTTATATAATGCATGAAATGTCAAAAAGCCTAAGCAAAATGTAAGCAGTATAACAAAATACTGCTTGTAACTAATGGTACTATAAATAGTTTTTTTTATACATAGGCTTGAATATTTTTTTTTATTTTTCTGTTTTGAATAGCATTACATTTAAATGATTTGAAGTGAGCGAAAATAAAATATGTACAGTGTTTATAGTTTTGAAGTTTCTTAACGTTTGTTTTATTTATCAGTATTTAAATTATTTCTGAAATTAATAGTAAAACGTGCTTTATACACAAATGCAACTTGTGTGTTTTTCCTGACCTGGTGCAACTTAGCCCTATATTATGCTTTATTATTATACAAATGTATTATTTAAAAAATGGGGACCATTTTGAAAAATAAATCAATCAATCATATTATGTTCATTATACTTCTACCCACAATAATATAAAGACTTAAAAATTCTGAGGGTGTTCTTGAAAAATTCTCTTCAAGGGGTCCCTGGCACCAAAATGTTGGAAATGTCCTGTGCACATGGACAGGCATCCACATTAGTGTTGTCACTATACCAAAATGATTGTTTCTGTACTGATACCTAGGCTAGAATTGCGATTGCGATACTTTTCCTGAAAAGGGAAAATACACTCTCAAATATCATTGCTGTGCTTTATTTTAAAACCAGGACAACATTCGAATCATATAACACACTAATAAATGAACATATGAACAGCAGATATATTAAACATTTGAACAAAATATGAAATATCAAAATATAAAAAAATAACTTAGAGCAATGACATTCAAGGTAAAGAAAGAATAGATTTTAGCAGCATTATCTCAGTTATCATAAGAAACAGAAGAGTAATCTTAATGATAAAATAAATGTATCTTGTTTCTGAACTTTGAATTAAAATATGAACAGCGATTATATTAAACAATGTTTCTAAACTCAGAAGATTAAATTTCAAAAGATAAATAATATCCATTTAAGCAATGGGGTTCAAGTAAAAAAAAAAAAGAGCAAATAAAATTTAGCAGCAATATCTCTATTGTAACTTATTCTGTCAGTTGTGCAACCTTTCCTTTCAGAGGAGAAAACTCAGCCAGTGAGCTTCAATGAGCGTAATCTTTTTCTACCAGTCATGGACCGGTGGCCACAGTATCACTTGTGCTTGCACATGCACAAGTAGGGCTCACTTGCGCGGGTCGGGTTTTTTTCCATCCCGTGGGTCCCGCTTTTATGAAATTATTTGGCCCGCCCCAGCCCGCAAATAAAGTAACATTTCTTTACCCACCCCGACCCACGCATCGGGGACATCACGGAAGATACTAATCGTACTTATCACTGAAGATAACGAATCATTCTCGTTCAGGTAATCCACTGACTCATATTTCTTGTTCACTGAAGTTCCTCCCTCCACAGCAGCACGAGCACGGCGCTTTTTGCAGCGCATGTGCAGCTCGTGAACATCTGTATGAACTCTTTCATCCTATCAAAGAGTTACTCAAGATGTGATGGAGCATGTGCTTTGTTAAATGTAGTGAACCTATACGCCCTTCACTGAACAAGATCGAGAGATCTTCTCATTCGTGAATGAGTTTGAAGAACTGAACTGATACATCTCGTTTATGAACAAAATTAATGAGTATACAGGGTCAGTGAGCCAAGCATGTAAATCTCGATCAGCAATCAGCAGATACAAAGCGCAGTTATAGGAGCTGTGCAGATACACTCGTTGTCATATTTAGCATACAGAACATAACTCCACGTTTAATCCCAGATTAATGTGAATATTATATATGAACTGTCTGAACATACAATTAAAATGTTAATTATGCAAGAAAACCTTGTGCTTTGTTCATCTGAACAATTATTTAAACTATTTAATGCGATTATGCACACATTTTAGTAAAGCCAAATCAGTTTAGTAAAGCCACTAATGCAGCCATCTCGCTGTAGTGCTTTTTTGCTGCTTGCGTGAGAAGAAACACAGACGTTCATAGGGAGGCACTGGAAGCGTGCGGTGCACACACCAACATGAAATACGTCTCTTACAAATCTGGAATGCAGTCATTCTTTGAAGTATCGATACTAATAAATTTAGGAATAGTGACGTTTTTAATTTTCGAGAATCGCGATACTTTTGAAGTGTCTGTGCACAGTGCAACACTAATCCACATACAACAGAGATTCTGGTGTGCTAGGAGGAACTGGTCTTCACGACCTCTCTCTGTCTTTATGAACTGCCCTGAAACACAAATTAAATATAAAAGATTATTATAAATATAAATAGAGCTTCACAATGCTCATTTTGACCTCTGTGGTGTACATATGATCAGAAAATACTGCCAGACTGATTTTTAGTCTTTAGTGACTCATTTCAAAGCCTGATTTTAAAAATTATTTTCAAGTTTAAAGTGCCTAATTTCACAGGCTCACGTGAGCATCCAGGATTTGTTTCAGAAGAGTAAAGGCTACATGTGATATTTAAATCAGAAATCAAAGGATTGTTTTGTTGTGTTTGTGTGTGTGTGTGTGTGTGTGTGTGTGTATATATATATATATATATATTTAAAAAAAAATATGTTGATTTCCTGAACTGTTCTGCACATTGTACAGACGTCCAAGAAAATCCTTAGCCCGACGGTAAAATTTTGAACATCATATCTACATCCAAGGGACATCGTAGTTCGACATCCAGATATGAACCGGATTTGCACGTCGAGTAGACGTCCAGATATGGTCCAGACTGACCGACGCAATTTAGACTTGATCTGCACGTCAGATAGGCGTCTCATGTTTGTTGGATATCCACCCTATCTCCCCTAAATACTTTTGAAAATTACTAATATCACAGAATTTAGGATGGATAGTATGCACATTGGGATGCAGGCTGAGAATTTATTAGCCAGTCGCTAATAGTATACATCAATGAACCAGAGTGAAGATTTTGCTTATGCGAATGATTTACTCGCAATGTAGAGGGTAACAATCTGCCATCTAAATAAGTAAAAAATACCAGCTGCTCTGAAAAAAGGCAATAATGGTCTGCCATCTGAAGATATAGCCTACTAGCCAGGAAAACTTCTTCGTTTACAGACATGACATAATGAAGCAGCAGCATGCTGGAATTCTCCGCAAATCTTTACCAGTACAACTCAAATTAGAAAACATGATTATAAGGTAACCGTTGAGAATCGAGCTAAATTAGATGATAGTTTTGAACACTGGATATGGCTGATTATGTAATTGCTCAAAAATTTATTTCAGATAATTTTTAACCAAAAAAAGTTATGGACTGCAGCTTTAACAGAAGCATTCAAAATAGAAATAATACAGAAATTGAATAATCAAATGTCAAAAAAATCACTACATAGTCTTTAGTGTATTAATTACAAATAAATGTATTATTAAAGTTGCAAAACTTATTCAGTCAAGGGTAGTGAATGATGTTGCTAAAAATAACATTGTGTGTGTTTGGTGAAAATGTTTGGTATTTTATGAAATGTTTTTGTGGTTTGAGGTTCAAAAAATATTTTCCACATACTATACATTATTTTTGCTCCTCTATGGCCTCCCTTTCTGAAAAGTGTAAATTTTTACAAAGCTAATCATTCTGAAAAGCGAGGTGTGCTCTGATTAGCCTGTTATACCAGTTCGTTGTGATTGGCCGAATAGTTCAAGCATGTGACGGAAATGTTATGCCCTTTAACACACTGTGATGCCATGTCCCAGCGCGAAGAGACAAAAGCAATAAAACTCATTACAAATAAAGCATTTATTGCATCCAGTGGGGACATAATTACATATTATAATGACTTATATTGTATATTTATGCATTGTGTTGCGTATCGTGCCGCGTAAACATACATCCATTTGTCAGCATTTTTGATCGGAGAAACGGTGAACAACAAGCGCTACTCGTTTCCAACAGTTTTATCACCAATCATCGACTCATCCCTGAGATCGCCAGAACACCCAGGGCTATGCACTCTACCCAGCTAGGCGGAAGTTTTCGCAGGCGGCGTCGAGATCGTTAACAAAACCGGAAGCGCGGAGGTCTCAGAGCTAAGCCAAAGCTTACCAGAGGAGATAAAGCTTTGGATCATGTTTACACACACATTGATGGCGCTTACATCACCACCCCTCCGCAACCTCGGACAGTCTGATCACCTTTCTTTGTTTCTCACCGCTAAGTATTCATCCCTCATCAACCATGTGAAGCCACCAGTGAGGACCATCAAAGTGTAGCCAACTGGAGCAGACTCTTTACTTCAAGACGGATTTCAATACACGGACTGGAGTATGTTTGCTTCTCAGATTGCCTCGTCTCTGTCCTTAACGAGCTAAATGACTTTTATGCTTGCTTCAACAGCGACAGAAAGGAGATGGCCACCAAAATCACACCCTCAGCAGACCACCATCCTTTCAAACTCACCTCTACAAATGTCAACACTGCACTGAGACGGATAAACGCACACAAGGCTGCTGGGCCGGACGGCATTCCTGGATGTGTGCACCCTTACGAAAATTAACCATGGTTTTACTACAAATAAAACCAAAAAACCATGGTTACTGTAGTTAAACCATGGTAACCACAAATTTACCATGGTTTTGCTATATTAACCATAGTTTAACCATGGTATTTGTAGTAAATCTGTGGTTTTACAAATGGCAGTCAATACGCCAAAAAACCATGGGTTACTACAGTTTTACTATAACAAAACCATGGTTATTTTTCGTAAGGGCAGAGCAGCTTGCAAGTGTCTTCACAGACATGTTTAACCTGTCCCTCACCCAAGCAACTGTGCCATGTTTTAAATCCACATCCATTGTGCCAGTACTGAAACACTTCTCCCCAATGTGCCTGAATGACTATCGCCCCATAGCACTCACACCCATCATTATGAAGTGCTTTGAGCGACTGGTCCTAGCACACACCTCAAGGACTGTCTCCCACCCACACGGGACCCACACTAATTTGCCTACCGCAGAAATAGGAGCCTATAGTGTACATACACTTTTACATAATCCATCTGTATAGTATGTTCATAGTACATCTATCTGTATATCATGCTAATAGTATTTAAAATCTGTAAATTATGTCCATGATACTTATCTGTATAGTTATTGTACATTTGTAACATATTGTAGACATTGTATATTCTGTACTTACTGCTTATTGCACTTCTGGTTAGATGCTAACTGCATTTCGTTGCATTGTACCTTACATGTGCAGTGACAATAAAGTTGAATCTAATCTAATCTAAACACCTTAATCAATCCGATTGAGCTCCATCCGACTGAAATTTAGATAGGATGGATGGGGGTGGTTCATTCCTCTTCTGATACGATTGAGCGTGCATGTAAACACTCAATCGGATTGAACCACAAAACTTAATGGACTGTGCATGTGCAGTGATGCAGAAATAATGTAATGGCATGACACACGGAAGACGAAAGGAGGCAGTGTTATTTGATATCCTATTTTTTTTATTGTAAATCTACAGTGAGGAAAATTGTAGTAGCTGAGGCGAGCTGACTGATGTTATCAAGCACGCTTGATTAAAAAAAGCATATCGGTGGCATATATGTGGCACATATGTGGCACATAAGCCGATTCAGATATATCTGCAACAGGCTCATATCAGCTGATAAAATCAGCAATGCAATAAATCGGTCGGTTACTTTTTTTTTTTTTTAGTAAAAAGATGCAGTATGTATTTTATTGTTTGTTTGTTTGTTTTTTTTAGTTGTTCCAGAGAACCAGTCATCTTACAGTTCATCAGTTGACCGCAGCACAGCAGCAACAGTACGCCCTTGCTACAGCCCAACAGCAACATCTTGGTAACATTATTACATTCAGACTTGTATTTTCATCCAGAGACACACTGTCTCCTATATCTTGTTTTCATCCATAACATTTTGTTTTGTTTTAAAAAGGTAAAAGAAGACACACTAAAAGTTCAGCAATTGAGTGTTTAATGGTTTAATTTCATTGTGCAGGCCATCTTTTAAATGAATATGGCTTGTTGTTCCAGTAGGCCTTGCACCTGCATTTGTGCCAAACCCTTACATCATCAATGCTGCCCCCCCTGGAGCAGACCCTTACACCACTGCAGGATTAGCAGCAGCTGCAACACTTGCAGGTATACACATGTACACGCTTTATAAATATCAAGTATGTTATAGACAATCCTAAGATCTTTAATATGGAGTCCTCAGTTTAAAGCTCGTGTTTTTCCATAGGTCCAACTGTAGTCCCTCCTCAGTACTATGGAATGCCATGGGGTCTGTATCCAGCCAACCTTTTCCAACAATCGGCTGCAGCCAGTCATTCCACCAACCAGCAGGCTTCCAGTCAGGGTCCAGGACCAGGACAACAGGTTGATGACGGTCTCAACATACAAACCCGATTCCAAAAAAGTTGGGACACTGTACAAATTGTGAATAAAAACAGAATGCAATGATGTGAAAGTTTCAAATTTCAATATTTTATTCAGAATACAACATAGATGACAGATCAAATGTTTAAACTGAGAAAGTGTATTATTTTAAGGGAAAAAATAAGAAATTTTGTGGCATCAACACATTTCAAAACAGTTGGGACAAGACCATGTTTACCACTGTGTGGCATCTACTCTTTTATAACAGTCTGCAAACGTGTGGGGACAGAGGAAAAAAGTTGCTCAAGTTTAGGAATAGGAATGTTGTCCCATTCTTGTCTAATACAGGCTTCTAGTTGCTCAATTGTCTTAGGTCTTCTCGGTCACATCTTCCTCTTTATGATGTGCCAAATGTTTTATATGGGTGAAAGATCTGGACTGCAGGCTGGCCATTTGAGTACCTGGATCCTCCTCCTATGAAGCCATGATGTTGTAATTGATGCATTATGTGGTCTGGCATTGTCATATTGGAAAATGCAAGGTCTTCCCTGAAAGAGACAACGTCTGGATAGGAGCATGTGTTGTATTAGAACTTGGATATACCTTTCAGCATTGATGGTGCCCATGCCACATGCACTCATGCAACCCCATACCATCAGAAATGCAGGGTTCTGAACTGAGCGCTGATAACAACTTGGGTTGTCCTTGTCCTCTTTACTCTGGATGACATGGCATCCCAGTTTTCCAAAAAGAACTTCAAATTTTGATTCGTCTGACCATAGAACAGTTTTCCACTTTGCCACAGTCCATTTTAAATGAACCTTGGCCCAGAGAAAACGCCTGCGTTTAGATATGGCTTCTTTTTTGACCTATAGAGCTTTAGCTGGCAACAGCAAATGGCACTGTGGATTGTGTTCACCGACAATTTCTGGAAGTATTCCTGAGCCCATCTTGTGTTTTCCATTACATTAGCATTCCTATATGTCACAAAGTGCTGTCTAAGGGCCCAAAGATCACGGGCATCCAGTATGGTTTTCCAGCCTTGAACCTTACGCACAGAGATTGTTCCAGATTCTCTGACTCTTTGAATGATATTATGCACTGTAGATGATGATAGCTTCAAATATTTTTGCAATTTTTCTCTGAGAAACTCCTTTCTGATATTGTTCCACTATTTTTTTGTCGCAGCATTGGGGGAATTGGTGATCCTCTGCCCATCTTGACTTCTGAGAGACACTGCCACTCTGAGAGGCTCTTTTTATACCCAATAATTTTGCCAATTTACCTAATAAGTTACAAATCGGTCCTCCAGCTGTTCCTTATGTACATTTAACTATTCTGGCTTCTTATTGTTACCTGTCCCAACTTTTATGGAATGTGTAGCTCTCATGAAATCCAAAATGAGCCAATATGTGTCCTCTTATTTGACATTAAATTTCTCACTTTTAACATTTGATATGTTATTTATTAGGGGTGTAAGAAAATTGTTTCACGTTGGCAAGACTGTATCAGTTCTCAAAAACGAAATATCGATATTTAAAAAAATAGAGTTTACACCCTGATTGCTAGATGGCAATCTTTATCTCTGAACGATGGTTAGAGTAACAGGAAGTACTAGCATTAGGGCCGCCACTAATGTTTTCAATAATATCGCTTCTAGTAATGGAGGGTGAAATAATTGACACTGTTCCTGGTTCGGTGTACAAAGCCGAAGTTTTCCGTCTTTTGGGCTTTTGTGGTAACCTCCACCGCGAGACTGTGGCCTCACACACAGTCTACAGTTACCACACACACAAACCTGGAGATTGAGGTGGACAAAAACCAACACACACCAACCTGAACCTGGAGATGATAATAATATAATGTCTAGTCTGGTGGCTGTGATATATATAAACCTACCAACGTCTGTTGACATGATTTTTGGAATGACTGATCGCGAGATGAAAAAAATGACGTTTTAGTCGCATAACATCGGTTAATGGAAACGCCATCATTTCGCAATAGTTGTTTATCGATATTACGAAGAAAAAAAAACACAAAAGTTTCGCGCGAATCTGTAATGGAAACGCGACAACGCTTAACATAGACTAACTTCTCAGAGTTATGTTGAGCAACAGTGTTCATTACTAACCATTAAACTCCGAATTGATTCTGGAATCTTTGCTGGGGGAATAAGCATTAAGCACCGGCAACAGTCCATCCTCTAACTAACGCATGCTCATGTTTTGATTCAGAGTGTTTTCGAAGAGGAGGGGTTAGTCGCGCGTGCCTCCGTTGTCAGTTTGTGAGAGGGAGGGAGCAAGCAGCGCACAGCTCTACAATAAAATACAATTGTACCCATATTAAATTGTTTAAAAATCTGAATCAATCCGTGGCGGTCAACTTTGATATTGTGGTGGGTCGCCACAAATTAATGAATGTATGGGAAACCCTGCACTCACACTAACTTCTGGTTTCGTCTGGTCAGAGGAGAACTGGCCCCCCAACTGAGCCTGGTTTCTCCCGAGGTTTTTTTCTCCATTTTGTCACCGATGGAGTTTCGGATCCTTGCCGCTGTTGCCTCTTGCCGCTTGCTTAGTTGGGGTAACTTCATCTACAGCGATATCGTTGACTTGATTGCAAATAAATGCACAGACACTATTTTACTGAACAGAGATGACATCACTGAATTCAATGATGAACTGCCTTTATCATTTTGCATTATTGACACACTGTTTTCCTAATGAATGTTGTTCAGTTGCTTTGACGCAATGTATTTTGTTTAAAGAGCCAGTAAGATGAAAATTCTAAGCTTCCTATCACTGTTTATAAGTCCTGTACAACAGGTTTAAATCCATCCAAGGTTAAAAAACATTGTCATTTTGGCAAAATATCATTTTAAAATTACCTCAATTCTCAGAGATCCCCAAACGGTTCGCGCAAAGCTGTTCAAAAGATTCAGTTTCCTTAAACCCCACCTTACGGTAGCATACTGTGTTCTGATTGGTCAACTAACATAGTCAGGTTTGATTGGTTGTTCTGCACACAACTTCACGGTAAACAATGCGTTAGCATCTTTTTGGGGTGAATTATGTCTTATTCCTCTCATCGTGAAGCAAACAGTAAAATAAAAAACTTGAACTGTCTCGCTGCTTTTTCTTCTGTGTGGGCATATTCAAGCCGCGCGCTTCAGTTTGAATCTGAATAGCGCGTTCAGCGCGGGGGCGTGGTCACATTAGATATAATGAAGTGAGACGTGAAAGATTGGACATCACGTTGTTTTCATATGGATTACTTTATCACAGAATATCTGTTTTCGGCAGCACTTGTTTAGTTTTAAAGCAGACATGTCAAGCTTTCTATAGATATATCTCTCTTGTCTCTTAGTTGAGTTACACTTCATTTTAATGACGTGTTTGTAAATGAAGATCAGCGCCGACTTTTTCGTGGGTTATCAGGGGAAAATGACTCATAACGCGTATCCGCGTTAATCGACTCCAGAGGGTTTTAACATATAACTGTTAGTGCTAGCGCGACATACTGATAAGACGCTTGGGAGAAAACAAACACATAACTTCATAATCATACTTTGCGTTGTGATTCGGAGATGCTTGTTGGTCTAAATAAAGTTGGTAATGAACTCTCTTTTATGGCCAAACGTCTTAAAACTCACCGAGATTAGGAAAGCAGTCATCAGTGAAATGCCATTGGTTCTTCTGATCTTCATTCTTTGGCAGTGAAAATAAAGCAAACTTGGCTTTACAATTAAAAACACACTGTCTTCTCGACATGATGCTGTCACACCAACCAGAGCGTCTGTGTGGGGGGTGGGGCAGGTCAGAGTTCCGTTTCTCCCATGACGGTAGGCGGAGATTATTATGCAAAGTGTCCCTAGTGACGTACATAGAGATGGGCAAAAGATTTGAAATCTATAACGACTCGTTTCAGCGATTCAGAGTCGACTCCTTACTTTAGAAGCCAATAACTTTATAAATCGTGTACTTTTTGGTTTAATTACTTTGCACATTGTTTACACTGATGGACAGCTACATCATACACTGTAATGCAGGTAATTTTTGATTTCCCATCTGTGTGGCTCTTTAAAGCACTATATAAATAAAGGTGACTTGACTCACAGAAAACAATAGATTGACTTAAATTTTCTAAGACACTTTTTTTATTTGTAAAAGTCATATGCGAGTAGGCATCAACTATCATAAATATATCATTGGGATTTACACCTGAGAAGACAAAGGCCCGCATAATTAGCTGCATAATGAACCATTCAGTCAGGTGTGTGACTGAGAGGGAAGAGTTACAAGAATGAATGTGAGGGCAAAATAAATGTATAGATTTTTATGTTTGTAGCTTATTTAGAATTTTTTAATTAATCCCACAAAATAATTTTATATTCACTTGTGAGTGTAGTTAAAAGCTGAATTTTTAGCATCATTGCTCCAGTCACTCTGATTTTCTACAAAAAAATATATGTATATGTGTGTATATATATATATATATATATATATATATATATATATATATATATATATATATATATATATATATATATATATTTTAAATTGTTACATTTCCTTGTATTTGTTACATTTATATTATTTACATCATGCTTTTGGCTGAGTGAACTGAACCTGGAATTCTTTAGGCAATCAAAGATGGATCTTTAATTTCTTTCCAGTTTAATAATATTTAGCAATGTTAATAGAAATGGCCAGGATTTGGGTGCTTGGATGATTTGCACATAACCTCTGTCCAACTGGTTGGTCTCTGAGCAGTTTATCTAAAAACAATATATTATTGCCTATGGACCCAAAGACTTTATATAAAACATCAATGTTATGTCATATGTCAGATAGATACCTCAACTGAATATAAAATCATAGCAACAGATTCTCAGTTAGTATGATGGCAATAAGTAACAACTCCTCAAATCAACAACAAATGTAAAAATAGTTGTAAATGATGCAATGTATAACAATAATTTTTGTTTTAATACAGTGTTTGTTTTATATATATATATATATATATATATATATATATATATATATATATGTATATATATATATATATATATATATATATATATATATATATATATATATGTATATATATATATATATATATATATATATATATATATATATATATATATATATATATATATATATAAAACATCAAAGTACACAAATATATAGGCATACGACCCAGGGCCGGCGGCAAGAGGTTGTTGTCGATTCTGCTTCTGCAAGGCCTTATTAGCAACCTGCCTTATCATCCAGCACCACCTACTCCATCTGACATCACGCAAACACCGGTTGGCTTAAACTCTGTGATTAGGGCCAATGAGGCGAAATTTTTAAATCTACATGTGCTGCCTTCAGCTTTTTTAAAAGGTAAATTATGCATTTAATTTATGTAAGCTTAAATGTGAAGTGTGGCTATTAGAATGTTATTAGCATATAATTGTCAATATGTTTTGTTTTTGTTGTGACATGATTATGGTAATACTGATTAGTTTGTGATTTTCTTCTCTTTTATATGGGGAATGAGCTGACAGTTTGTACTAGCTGAATGGGTGTCCACTTGCACGGTATTGGTTGGTTTTATGCCTTGTTTTTGCATGTTATTGTTGTTGATTGCGTGCCCCCATATTGGAAGCCGTGTGCCACCATTAGTTATGGTCTGGAGCTTGCTCTGATATGACCACATGAATTTTAAGAATCATATGCTTTTTTGTTCTTTTAGATAAATTGTTCAAAATGGTTTGACCAAACTGTTAAAGGTTATTTACAAATCATCCAAACACCTGATTCATTTATAATATTATGACTAAGTAGTAGGGCTGCACGATATTGGGAAAAAATGACATTGCAATATTTTATTTTTCAGCGATATATATTGCGATATAAAATCTAATTTACAAACAAAAATGGGGTGAGCACACTTCCATTCTCATTTTAAATTATTTAAACATCGACACCATTGTGACAATTGATTGATATGCGTGAGGGAGAGAGAGCAAGACACCGCTCGTGTTGTTTGAAGACGGTGAGCGTGCAGCCGGGGCTCTCTCTCTCTCTCTCTTCATCTGTTTCTCTTTCTCGCGCGCTCGCGCTCTCTCTCTCACATGCTCTTTCACGCGCGCTCTCTCTCTCTGCCCTGTCAAAACTTTCACTCTATGATGGTTAAGCTGTGCAGTTAATCGGTGAATCACATTCGTCAAGGGCCGGGGAGCAGCTGGCCCGTACAGTTAACGAATAAGGGATCAACTATGACAACCTACATCGCACATCCTGCGATGTGACTATCGTGGATTCATACATCGCAATATCAATGCTTAAACGACACATCGTGCAGCCCTACTAAGTAGTATTAAATTGTAAAGAAATTACAGATCCATCTTTAAAATCTGATTGTTTGATAACTTTTGACAACGTTTAATTCAGGTGTGAAAATAATATCTATAGTGATGAGCACAGAGAGATTTGAGTGTGCAAAAGACAGTTTGAGTGAGAGGAGAGACACATTTCAAGTGTGCAGAATATATCTGAGAGCAACGGAAATCTGTGCGCGAGTGGAGAGATTCACGCTCTCACATTGTATTAATGTACTTTCGTGCAACAATAATGTTTTATAAAATTTTTCAGTAAAATAATTCCATATATATATGAATAGACAATGTTGTAAATTATGTTGTGCCATATTTCATTTTAGGTGTTTTTACAGTGTTGCGCAGTTTAACTAATCACACACAATTCTGTTGAGTTAACGGATGCAATGACAAAACAGAAGCATTCAGATGAGTCCTCGCTGAAATTTATCAGTTTTGTTGAGTGCGCTCACTGAATGAATTCAGTACAAAGCAGTACTTTGATGACACACACTGATCTATCTAATCAGCACTACTTCAAATCGAACACATCTAAGTGCAGTCTTCATCAAGTTTGCATGCTACAGTGTTGCCAAGTCTGTGGTTTAAGGAACCCCTCCATAAAACGTGTATTTTACCCCCTGGAATACCAGTAAACCCCCTTTTGAAATGCTATTGGGCTAGTTTTGAATAGTAATTGGGAGGTTTTGTTTTGAAAACCTGGCTACCCTGGCATGCTGTGCGCTGAAATGTTTTAAGGCGTATATAATATGAACGTACTTCAAAACAGCACATTGAAATTACTCCAGCAGTAACAGTGTTACAGTGTTGCATTTTATCACTGAAAACTATGATCTTAAAATTGTATATATATATATATATATATATATATATATATATATAAAATAAGGTAATATAAAAAAATTATAATAATTTTGTAATTGTTTTAATGCATTTCTGTGATGGTTTCTAATTTATTTTTTTTTATTTTTTTTTTTAAGCAGGGTAACGATACCCATACTGTGCTGCACACTATTGACAATATCAAGCTGAAGCTTGACTTTGCAAAATTAAAATTGCAAATCAATTCACAGTCGCAATCGCAATATCTGTCAAAAAAAAATTGCAATTAGATATTTTCTCCCAATTACATAGCCCTATTTTCCAGCAGGATTTGGCACCTAAAGTTGGTTAAATGACCTTGGTGTTGGTATGCTTGACTGGCCAGCAAACTCACCAGACCTAAACCCCATAGATAATCTATTGTCAAGAGGAAAATCAGAAAAAAAAATGCAGATGAGCTGAAGGCCACTGTCAAAGAAACCTGGGCTTCCATACACCCTCAGCAGTGCCACAAACTGATCATCTCCATGCCACGCCAAATTGAGGCAGTAATTAAAGGAAAAGGTGTGACTACCAGTTTTGAGTACATGTACAGTAAATGAACATGCAGGTCCTTCTCAAAAAATTAGCATATTGTGATAAATTTTATTATTTTCCACAATGTAATGATAAAAATTTAACTTTCATGTATTTTAGATTCATTGCACACCAACTGAAATATTTCAGGTCTTTTATTGTTTTAATACTGATGATTTTGGCATACAGCTTATGAAAACCCAAAATGCCTGTCTCAAAAAATTAGCATATCATGTAAAGGTTCTCTAAACAAGCTATTAACCTAATCATCTGAATCAACTAATTAACTCTAAACACCTGCAAAAGATTCCTGAGGCTTTTAAAAACTCCCAGGCTGGTTCATTATTCAAAAATGCAATCATGGGTAAGACTGCTGACCAGAAGGCCATCATTGACACCCTCAAGCGAGAGGGTAAGACACAGAAAGAAATTTCTGAACGAATAGGCTGTTCCCAGAGTGCTGTATCAAGGCATCTCAGAGGGAAGTCTGTGGGAAGGAAAAATTGTGGCAAAAAACGCTGCACAACGAGAAGAGGTGACCGGACCCTGAGGAAGATTGTGGAGAAGGACTGATTCCAGACCTTGGGGGACCTGCGGAAGCAGTGGACTGAGTCTGGAGTAGAAACATCCAGTGCCACCGTGCACAGGCGTGTGCAGGAAATGGGCTACAGGTGCCGCATTCCCCAGGTCAAGCCACTTTTGAACCAGAAACAGCGGCAGAAGTGCCTGACCTGGGCTACAGAGAAGCAGCACTGGACTTTTGGACAAATTTTGCATGTCATTGGGAAATCAAGGTGCCAGAGTCTGGAGGAAGACTGGGGAGAAGGAAATGCCAAAATGCCTGAAGTCCAGTGTCAAGTACCCACAGTCGGTGATGGTCTGGGGTGCCATGTCAGCTGCTGGTGTTGGTCCACTGTGTTTTATCAAGGGCAGGGTCAATGCAGCTAGCTATCAGGAGATTTTGGAGCACTTCATGCTTCCATCTGCTGAAAAGCTTTATGGAGATGAAGATTTCGTTTTTCAGCACGACCTGGCACCTGCCCACAGTGCCAAAACCACTGGTAAATGGTTTACTGACCATGGTATTAATGTGCTCAATTGGCCTGCCAACTCTCCTGACCTGAATCCCATAGAGAATCTGTGGGATACTGTGAAGAGAAAGTTGAGAGACGCAAGACCCAACACTCTGGATGAGCTTAAGGCCGCTATCGAAGCATCCTGGGCCTCCATAACACCTCAGCAGTGCCACAGGCTGATTGCCTCCATGCCACGCCGCATTGAAGCAGTCATTTCTGCAAAAGGATTCCCGACCAAGTATTGAGTGCATAACTGAACATAATTATTTGAAGGTTGACTTTTTTTGTATTAAAAACACTTTTCTTTTATTGGTCGGATGAAATATGCTAATTTTTTGAGACAGGCATTTTGGGTTTTCATGAGCTGTATGCCAAAATCATCAGTATTAAAACAATAAAAGACCAGAAATATTTCAGTTGGTTTGCAATGAATCTAAAATATATGAAAGTTTAATTTTTATCATTACATTATGGAAAATAATGAACTATCGAAATATGCAAATTTTTTGAGAAGGACCTGTACTGAACAATTCACAAAAACTATTTTTTTTATTGGTCTTATGAAGTATTCTAATTAGTTGAGATAGTGAATTGGTGGGTTTTCGTTACATGTGAGAGCCTCTCTCATATCAGTACGTGCACTCAGTCGCTGTAGCACGCAGTGCCACTATGCTAGGGTTTAGCAAAATAAATCGTCATAAAATCACGATTTGAGCGTGAGCGATTTCTAAACCTGACCTCCCGAAGTATGTTATCCGATCCAATCAGAATGCATTGCGCCTAGCGCGAGAACAGAAGAGACTGGGCATATGCCTAACTCCAGGTTCACACACTGTCTGTGATGCGCCTTTTTTCTGAGCCCATGTTAACGGATCAGAGCGTTCACACTGCACACGGTAAGAGGCTAGAAATAAAAACGTGCGAAAATAATTAATATCTAGCACATGAACATAGAGAGAGTTGTGAGTGCACAGGACGCAGTTTAAGTGAGAGGAGACACGTTTTAAGTGCACACACTCTCTCCGCGCAGCGTGTATCTGAGCAAGCACGTCTGGTTTTGTGACAGAGCAAATGAAATCTGCGTGCGAACAGAGAGATTCGTGCTCATGCATTATTTTATTGTGCTTTCGCGTTATTTTATTGCGCTCTCGCTGCTGACCGCATACACATACTGCACACTGCAAACACCTGAGGCCAATAAACCATTAATAAAACATTCAAATGAATGACTGCTAGTTGATCCAGAAAAATCTTCAATCGGTACAGCCCAGCGTTATACAGAGGCAAGATGAAAACAGAAAATACCATCTAAATGTTTCTAAAGATATGTTCCCCTCAGACATGGCCTACATTCATATAAACTCCTACCTGTAAATGAATTGCAATTGTTTAGCATCTCATCCGATTTGAAATGTCACATATTTGAATTGATTTTCAACCAGCTCACAGTAAATCGTTTCATCCCTGTGTTCAATCTGCAGCGACACACTGCTTGTGTCCAACAGTGTAGTGCTCATTAGTTTAAATCCATCCAACTCAGGCTGACATTACTAAAAATTAATAGTTAATGAAACACACACATAGCATTAGAGGCTAGTGGTTTACTTCAAGTAACTCTTCCATCTCCCAATCCAGGTGATTCGTGCAGGGACCAGTCAGCGACCTTTGACCCCTGGCCAGAGCCAACAGAGTCAGCAGGAGTCCCTTGCTGCAGCTGCTGCAAACCCAGCGCTGGCCTTCACAGGCATGCCAGGTGAGTTATGCTTTGACATTCTTTACCTCTTTTAACTTGTGCAGGTAGTCTTGGGTTGGTTGTTCCTTAAATCATTGGCTGTGCTTCATTTCTGTTCATCTGTGTGATTTGTTTATGTGTTCTGGGAATCAGAAGAAATGTGTGTTTTTGGCCATTAACAGTTCCAGCGACTTCCAGTGATCACCCAGAAAAGTTCATGGTCATGCTGATTCACATGCAATTTCTAGCTAGTTTGGGATAATTGAAGGCAGATACTTATGGACTTTGCATTGAGTGGCTTTTCATGCTAAATAACTAATATGTCACATTCTCTGGGGTCTTGCCTAAATTTTCACAACTACTAAATAGTGGTGGAATGATACATGTATTTGTACCGAAGTGAGTTGCGCACTTGAAAACAAAGCCCACTAGACAGTGACCATGTGCTGACTCTTCAAGTGACTCTCAGGCTTGTGCACACAACTGTTTGGGAAATGGAGCTTTGTGCTTGTGTATCCTACCTCCCTCATTTGGCACAATTCCAAATATTCCATAATATTTCCATTTTTTGCGATGTAACATTTGAATGCTAAACTATTATTTATTATGTAAATTATAGGTTGTGTTCTTCAGTTCCAATCACTGTAATTTATTTTTTTAAAGTACCAACTGTTAGCAATGCTGGAACTGATGTTTTGTGTTTGAGTTCTGTGTGTTTGTGCCTGTATGTTTGTGTGTGTGCATGTGCGTGTTTCCTTATACCAACAGAATCAACAATATAATATATATATATATATATATATATATATATATATATATATATATATATATATATATATATATATATATATATATATAAAACATAATGTAATATTTAGTATTTTCACATATAGGTTGAAAATAATAATTCGAAATTGAGCATAGATTTTCTTTTTTCCTGTTGTACCGAAATTGTATTGAACCATGACCCCCGACCTCCACATCTGTGTATTGTTCCACCCCCTACCACTAAAATTTAAACATGGAGGCAGAACTGGCTTTATAAGTAATAAGCAATATTTTAAAATCTATATGATGTTTTGATAGGGAGCCAGTGCAGTGTTGACAGAACAGGCCTAATATGGTCATACCTCCTGGTTCTAGTAAGAACTCTAGCTGCTGCACTTTGGACTAACTGGAGTTTGTTTACCAAGCGTGCAGAACAACCACCTAATACAGCATTACAATAATCTAACCTTGAGGTCATAAATGCATTTTTAACATTAACATTTCTGCATTTGACATTGAGAGCATTGGCCGTAATTTAAATATATTTTTGAGATTGAAAAATTCAGTTTTACAAATGCTAGAAATGTGGCTTTCTAAGGAAAAATTGCTATCTAATAGCACCCCTTAGTTCCTAAGTGATGACGATGAATTGACAGAGCAGCCATCAAGTTTTAGACAGCATTCTATGTTATTACATGCAGAGCTTTTAGGTCCTATAATTAACACCTCTGTTTTTTTTCTGAATTTATCAGTAAGAAATGACTCGTCATCCAGTTGTTTATATCGACAATGCATTCCATTAGTTTTTCAAATTGGTATGTTTTGTTGGGCTGCAAAGAAATACAGAGCTGAGTATAATCAGTAACACCGTGTTTCCTGAAGATATCTCCTAAGGGTAACATGTAAAGCGTGAAGAGTAACGGGCCTAGTACTGAGCCTTGAGGTACTTTATACTGCACTTGTGATCTATATCAGTGATTCCCAACCTTTTTTAACTCACGGCCCACACAACCAATGAATGAACTAGGGCTGCGCGATATAGACAAAATAAAAAAAACACCTATCACAATTTCTTTGATCAATTTTGCAATTTCGATTTTAATCACAATTTTGACACACACAGATATTCTTTACAGTCATAAATGTATTCAGGATGAATTTGAAACATTTTTCCAAAAGAGAAACAATTAGAGCTTTTTCAAAAAGTTGAAACGTTTCTAGAACAGACATAAGTCAAAATAATCACTATAGTAAAGGTGTAACAAAGACTTATGGCAAAAAAAAAATAGATATAAATAAACAAATCCTGTGTCCAGGGAATTTTTTTCTTTTTTGCCATGCATTGTTCATAGAGCTCATTAATTGTAGCGGTGCCTCAGGTGTTGAAAGGCGAAAGCACATTAAATATAGATAGCTCAGATACACGCTGTTCTTGTGCGGAGAGAGTGTGCACAGTCAAAACGGGTCTCCTCTCACTTAAACTGCGTCCTGTGCACTCACAACTCTCTCCATGCTCATGTGCTAGATATTAATTATTTTCTCTCGTTTTTATTTCTAGCCTTTTACCACGTGCAGTGTAAATGCTCATATCCGTTAACATGGGCTCGAAAAAAAGACGGATCAAAGACAGTGTTTGAACATGGAGTTAGGCATATACGCCCAATCTGTTCTGTTCTCGCGCTAGGGGCGTTGCGTTCTGACTGGGTTGGATACCATACTGCGAGAGGTCAGGGCCACGGAAAATCGTGCTATAAAGCGATTTAGAAAAGGCGCATGCTCAAATCGTGATTTTATGACGATTTCTATAATCACACAGCCCTAGAATGGACTGGAAATGAACAGAAAATAACTCAGGCTGGCACCGCTCAGCAAAATGGGAAAACCAGATCCAGCTCGTCACCGGAGCAAATAGTCAGGAGGGAACATGTTGACATTGAGCCATGAGCCAACATGAGCCATTTATGCATGTTTGACCTTGTTGTTCTGTAGCATATGCAGCAAAAATATAAATTGGTGATTTATTCTTAAACCAATTCAGATAGCTCGGATAGTGGATAGTTACAGTTTAATATAATTTTTTTTAATTAATTATATGAAATGATGTTATTATGTTATGACTTATGTTATTATGATATTTTTACATATGTTAACCATAGCGACCCACTAGGGGGCTGCGGCCCACAGGTTGAAAACCACTGATCTATATGATACTCAATTCAATTCAATTCAAGTTTATTTGTATAGCACTTTTTACAATACAAATCGTTACAAAGCAACTTTACAGAAAATTATGTTTCTATAATATTTAGTAGTAGCTTATGGTGGTGACTGTCAGTTTGTGCACGTTTGACAGGATTTTTAGAAAAAATTTAATACAAGACGTAGTCAGCTAGACGATGAACATTATCAATATTATTAATTAATAATTATTATATGATGCAGTCACACATGTAGCAATAATTGTTAGTTCTGTTGTTGATTCAGGGTTAGCATCATCTGAGGTCCTCTGAGGGTCAGCATCATCTCTTCTCGGGTGTTTTGGATCCAGACTGGAGCTTGTGTAAATCCTAGTTGCCATAGAAACAAAATAGAGACATCATTAGCATAGCCGCTGATCCAACAAAGTAAAATTAGTTTAACCCAAGCTAATGAATAAAAATGCACATTTGATCAGATGCAACTACACTCACAATTTAAGAAATACATTATTCGAATGCTTGGCAAAAGAGATGCATTTTTAATCTAGATTTAAACAGAGAGAGTGTGTCTGAACCCCGAACATTATCAGGAAGGCTATTCCAGAGTTTGGGAGCCAAATGTGAGAAAGCTCTACCTCCTTTAGTGGACTTTGCTATTCTAGGAACTACCAAAAGTCCAGCGTTTTGTGACCTTAGGGTGAGTGATGGGTTGTAGCGTGGTAGAAGGCTAGTTAGGTACGCAGGAGCTAAACCATTTAGGGACTTATAGGTAAGTAATGATAATTTGTAACTGATACCGAACTTAATAGGTAGCCAGTGCAGAGACTGTAAAATTGGGGTAATATGATCATATTTTCTTGACCTCGTAAGGACTCTAGCTGCTGCATTTTGGACTACCTGTAGCTTGTTTATTGATGAAGCAGGACAACCACCTAGAAGTGCATTACATTAGTCCAGTCTAGAGATCATAAATGCATGAACTAGCTTTTCTGCATCAGAAACAGATAACATGTTTCGTAGCTTGGCAATGTTTCTAAGATAGAAGAACGCAGTTTTTGTAACATTGGAAATATGATTTTCAAAAGACAAATTGCTGTCTAATATAACACCCAGATTTCTAACTGTAGATGAAGTAACAGTACATCCGTCTAGTTGCAGATTGTAATCTACAAGATTCTGTGTAGTGTTTTTTGGTCCAATAATTAATATCTCTGTCTTATCCTAATTTAATTGGAGAAAATTATTTGTCATCCAGTCTTTTACATTTTTAACACACTCTCTTAGCTTAGATAATTAAGAAGTTTAGTCTGGTCTCGTTGAGATATAAAGCTGAGTATCATCAGCATAACAGTGGAAGCTAATTCCGCATTTTCTAATAATATTACCAAGGGGCAACATGTATTATGAAAATGGAAGGGGACCTAGGACGGATCCTTGTGGCACTCCATATTTTACTGATAATAAATGAGATGACACCCCATTTAAGAAAACAAAATGGTAGCGATCGGACAGGTAGGATCTAAACCATCTTAGAGCCTGCTCTTGAATACCTGTATAGTTTTGTAATCGATCTATGAGTATGTCATGATCTTTGGTGTCGAACGCAGCACTAAGATCAAGTAAGACTAGAAATGATATGCAGCCTTGATCTGACGCAAGGAGCAGGTCATTTGTAATTTTAACAAGTGCAGTTTCTGTGCTATGGTGGGGCCTGAAACCTGACTGAAATTATTCATACAGATCATTTTTATGCAGGAAGGTGCTCAATTGAGCAGACACAACTTTTTCTAAAATTTTAGACATAAATGGAAGATTTGAAATAGGCCTATAATTTGCCAGTACACACTAGGATCTAGTTTTGGTTTCTTAATAAGAGGCTTGATAACCGCCAACTTGATTGTTTTTGGGACGTGACCTAAAGATAACGACGATGTTAATAATATTGAGAAGCGGTTCTTCGGCTACAGGTAACAACTCTTTCAGTAATTTAGTGGGTACAGGATCTAATAAACATGTTGTTGGTTTAGATACAGTGATAAGTTTATTTAGCTCTTCCTGTCCTATAGTTGTAAATCACTGCAGTGTATCTTTGGGTGCGATGGATGAAACTGAAGTGTTAGACGCTGTAGAATCTACATTCACTATTGTATTTCTAATGTTATCTATTTTATCAGTGAAGAAATTCATAAAGTCATTACTATTTAACGTTGGTGGAATATTTGAATCAGGTGGCATCTGGTAATTTGTTAATCTAGCCACTGTGCTAAATAAAAACCTTGGATTGTTTTGGTTATTTTCAATGAGTTTGTGTATATGCTCTGCCCTAGCAGTTTTTAGAGCCTGTCTATAGCTGGACATACTGTTTTTCCATGCAATTCTAAAAACTTCCAAGTTTTTATACAAAAAAAATTGTATTTTGACAATTTTGGTAGTTCCATCTAATGACTGCGCCGATGAGGATTGTGCGCCTATCCGATGGGCTCGGTCCACTTTCAGGCCAGTGGGGAAGTTGTAAGATCCGAGAAGTTTTGGCAGGAGGTCGGCTATGAAATGAGTCGGATTTCCCTTCTCAACTTTCTCTGGTAAGCCCACGATTTTAATGTTTGACCGTCTTGAGCGGCTTTCGAGGTCAGTTAATTTGCGCTTCATGGCTGTGTTGGATTCAATCATTTCCTCACAGAGGCGCTCGAGACTGGTTATGCGGGTGTCATGATCGGTCATTGCTCCCTCAAGATCAGTAATACATGTTGCTTGGTTGGTAAGGGAGGTTTGAACGAGGTGCAGTTTTGAATCCAGGCCATTAAATCTGGCCGTTATGTCCTCTTCCAGTTTTCCAATAGCCGCTAGGATGTTAGCCAGAGTGGGTTGTGAACTTGAGGTCTGGCTGGTGCTGGTGGTTGCATCTGTAGTTAACGTTAGCTCGGTTTGGTTGCTAGCGTCGTCGTCTTGAAACAAATAAAGTTGTCTTACTGTCTCCTTTGGCAGGAGAATCAGGGTTCATAGTTTTCCCTTTAGCTTTAGGTTTGCCCATGGTTGTACTTAAAAGATGCAAGCGTGGATTTTTAGTGAGAGTTTGACGGAGCTCCACGAGAAAGCGTCTAATCCATGCGGTGCTCACAAGTGCCCCCCGTCTTTAGTTAATGTGAACTTTTTTTGCCTGTAGATTTCACAATTACGTGATTTATCCTAAATAGTGAGCCCCCCCCCCCCCCCCCCCCAAAAAAAAACCCTGAAATAAAACATTTTAAAAACTCTGATTCAGACCCGTTTGTTATGCTTTGATCAGGTTACCAAGTTCTAGCTCCAGCTGCTTACTATGATCAGACTGGGGCATTGGTTATGGGTCCTGGAGCTCGCACTGGCCTGGGTGGACATGTCCGACTGGTCCAAACCCCACTCCTCATCAACCCAGCAGCTGCACAAGCTGGTGAATATGCTTGTCTTTTGTGTTCTTTTTGAATTAAAAACCTTAATGGGACTTAATAATGTATTTAATAATGTATTTTTTATTATTATTACTCTGTTGACCAAACTGGTTTACAGTTTAGTTTCATTACATTTTCCTCCTCCTTTGGCTTCTTTCCATCCTCTGTTATCTAGCTGCAGCTGCATCTGCATCAGGTTCAGGTAACAACATGTCTGGTCCTGTTAATGGTCTGTACCGGTCCATGGGTTGCCAACAGCCCCAGCAGCCTCAACCTCAGCAGCACCCACCTCCACCCTCTAGTGGCCTGCCCTCCAATTCTTTCTATGGCTCTGGCTCAGTGGCACCCAGCTCCCAGAGCAGCTCACTATTCTCTCATACAAGCACGGCACCTCCTAGCACCTCTCTGGGTTTCAGCAGCACTGTTGGATCTCTAGGTGTTGGGCTAGGCTCTGCACTTGGTGCCTTTGGCTCCTCAGGTTTGTTTCACCATTTGCATCATTTGCTTTTGCATCCATGATTGACTGTTAACAAAGTTAAATAAGCACATCAAACTGCCACTTTTTTATGTTCTATTTTGATTGTCACATCAGTGTGTACTACTTAGCCTGAGATGGTTTTCAGCGCATGTCAACATAATGCTGTGTTCACACCAAATGCGAATAGAGCGTCAAATTCATGTCTACTGCGTCTAGTTTGACGCTTGAACATTTTGCGATAATTTGCTTCATTCGTGCGTGAAATTCAAGTGAGAATGAAGTTGTTTTAAACTCAAATATGCAGTTTATTTATAAAGACAGCATCTATTTAAAAATGTGTTTCGCCGATCTCGGAGATGAGCTCCATGCAATCAGCAGGAGCTCAGTAATCATGTATCCGCTGAGAGCAGCCTCACCTCGGCTAGACCTTCTGACATTTGCTGCTGGCTCTGATGTCTCTTTAGTGGTTCAAGATAAAATATTATTCCTTTGGGGTAAAAATAAACGTGTCTTATCTTTGGCCTTTATTCAATTAATCTATTAATATGTTTTATATGTATAGGTCCTTTTTATTCCTGTCTCTATAGAAATATGAACTTTTTTCATATAGCTCCGGTTGACTACTCACTGACAACATCAGTCGTTCCTCATTTTGAATGAGTGACTCCTAGCAGGCTTCTGACTGGTTAACGTGGCGCAATTAACGGGAAAGTTTTTCAACTCGGGCAGCAGAGGTGAATTTCATGTCAAACGCTTAAATGCACAAAAAGCACCATTCGCGCTTCACGCCCATATCGTGCGAAATGCTCAATTCGCGTCATTCACTCGAACGAGGCGAATTTGCGTCTTCTGCGTCACGCTAAATAGGCTAGTGACAAATGGTCAAAAGGTGCTTTAGTTTTTGAGATACCCCTACCGGAGGTAGGACTAAACCCAACAATGTTTTTCCTCATCTCTAAGGTCTCCCATATATGAAATGGTTTCTTGGCTAAAAATATTTTACTGCTAAGATTGTTAAATTAACTGATATTTTTATACACCCCAAAACCAATAAAGGACTAAAATATAGGCTGTCCATATGGGAGTTAAGGCATATAAACTAATGCAGATCAATCACACAAGCTCTGAGAGCTTTGAAATTTGACATGTTTTTAGTCAGGAAGTTGATTCAACTACTAGAAAAGACTGGATGTCAATATATTTATGTATGGAATAAATAGAGACATGTAAACCCATACCTAAAATAAGCGGACATGCACAAATTTCATATCTATGCAGTATGTTTTCATTTACTTTGTGCTTGCTTTGCCTGGGATTATTATAGAAACACATATGATGGCTTGTTGGAAAGGTGGGGTTATGCTGAATCCAGCAATACCAAATATGTAAATATAGCATGACAAATAGGAGTGTTTTGTCACTCAATGTATGAGGTATCCAAAATGAATGAAAATGGAACACTGACATAATTTAGTCTAAAGCCCAATCAGTGGTGAGAAGAATGTTGACAAATTCATTGTTTCTGCAAAGTAACTTACATTAGGTAAGTGCTGATCTATATTTATGATACATTTAATAATGATACATTTCATAAGGCACAGTATACTATATAATTCATATGAAACACAGATCCAATTGAATGTTAACATTGGAATGGAACACCTTTATTAAAATATCGTCGCTGTCGGGCGGAAACCAAATTTTGTCAATTTCTTATTTTTTCACAAATCAATGCTATTGGTCAGTCCCCACGTGGTTCTATTATTTTTACAAATTATTAATCTAAAGTGTTGAAATAGATTGAGTGCAAATCTCTTAACTCCATCGGACACTTCAACTGTCTGAGAATCCTCGTAACTCCACCTCTTCTTCACTCCGCGGCAGGAACTTCCGCGGCATTTTGTGTCCTCAGGATTTAAAGTCGCAACGATTGAGAAATCCTCGTCGAGCAACACGTGAAGCAAGCTTTAACTCTGATTTTATCTGTGTTAAACTATAATATCAGTTATTGATTTATTTTAAAATGTCTACTTATTAATAGGCTTATTATTACTAGGCTTATTATACGTGTGCATTGAAGTTTTAAAATATATCTAATTTCTAATTCTACTTGTATTGAATTAAATGTTTTGGAGACCAGCATTAAATTATTGTTTTTATTATTATGTTACTGACTCAAAGTTGGCACTGTGCATGTAAAATACCCCAAGTAGGCTAACAGGTTTTATTTATGGGAGAAAAAAGGTTTTTCTACTGGCGCCATGTAAGCCTATCTTTGCATAACTCTGTTTTTTTTTTTTTTTTTTCACAATAACGAATGAAAATAGTTAAGTTAGATAGATTTGAGTAGGCTTGTTTTGTTTAAAATTGATAGCTGTAACGCTTCGGTGCAGAAGGAAGCCTCTGAACCACGAAGGTAAATCTGCGTGCAGATTAGGCTAATTCCCGCCTATTACAGCCTACAGCCAACGCGACCGCCGACTTTGTTTGCGGCAGATTAATTTCCGCCTTAATTTTTTGATTTTTCCTATTGAATGTTTACGGTGGTACGTGACGTAAGCAGTTTCCAGCTCACCACGCCCTTGGTACGAGATACCACGCCCTTGGCAGTATAAAACCATCTTGTTCCATCAAAATCACTGTAGTGAGTCAGGAGTTGGAATTGCGAGTATTGAAAACGATCAGGATAGAGTATTTTAGCATCTATTTATCATAGCATTTATATAGTTATTTAGATGATTTCGGGTAGCCTATGTCGTTTATTAGCATAGTTTTTAGTGTAACATTAGTATTGTTAGAAGCATAGTTAGTTAGTAGCATAGTATTGCATCAGTTAGGATAGCTTCAAGTTAGCATAGATTTATTTACAGTGGTCAGGATGGTACGTGCTGGTTGCTGGTTGTAACAGCACGGACTGTATAGTTTTCCAGCAGACTTGAAAATTAGGCGCCAGTGGTTGCATGCACTTAGCCTGAAAGACTGAGAGTTCCCACTTAGAGCTGGAGTGTGCAAACTGCATTTTACGCGGGATTGCTTCTCCAACGCAATGGAGATGGGCTTGGAAATGGGCAGTGCCTTACTCAGAGACTGGCCCCATTCTCTCTTGCGCGGCTGCTTCGCTAGCATCGTCAGATGCCGATCGCAATGCAGGAGTTAAGACCGAAGTTTGAGCCAGCGGCTTGAATTGATATGGCTCAGGCCCTGGCCCTGTGTCCACTTCAGACATCCACTTCAGGTGAAGGTGGGGGAGAAAAGTCCTCTACTTCAAATGAATGCTCTGTTGCAAAGCTACTTGCATCACTAGAGTCAGTCTCCATTTTAGCGACTCTGACAGCAACTGTCAATTAATCCGTCACTGCGGGTCTCAGGTACACGCCCCACCTGCTCACCCTCGCTCTAGGTTCGTCCCCTCTATTTCCGCTGTGCTCTGCCCACTTTTCAGCATTTTCCAAATATTGCCAGTGGGTGGAGTCAGGCTCTGAACAGGGGTTTAGTTACCCTTTAAAGCCTTATCTCTTGTCAAACAATGATGAACACTGTTGGCAGCAGCGACGTCTGTGTCCGTATCATTGTTATCAATGAGAGCGTAACCTCGTGTCTCCCTACTCCCAAGTCATAAATCTTGTATGTCTGATTAAATGTGATTTTGGGGAAATGTTGTGTTAATGTTGGTATACAACAGTATATGATAGCAATATAAGGTATTTCAGACAGTTCGATTCAATAAACCGGTTGAAGAAAACGGTTCACCGGTTCTTTTGCGCTCGATGTAATGACGTCATTGGCGATGATTGCAAAGCCTTCGGTTTACCCAGGCTCATAACATTAGCACAGAATCAATCACCAAAAGAATCAGTTCGGTTCAGACGCTCTGTGTGTCAGTCTGCTTCACACTGAATCACACATGCGCAGTATCATCAGCTCCTCGGTTCTTGAATCGGACACGTCTGACAGAAACTGTTCTTGACTCGAGAACGAGTCAGTCTGTTGTTCGTTATCTGGCTCGGCTCGGTGTTCATCTTCAGTTCTTTCTTCACAGCAGTTCAGTCAGTGTACTGTTTGAGTAAATGAATTAATTACGGGATATTGGTTTGTTTGAACTCAGAGGGAGTGTCAGCCACTTTAAAAAAGTTAACAGCTTAAGTCATTTGTGGATTAATGCGTATTGGAGACACGAACCGTTTAAAACAATTCAGTTCAATTTGGTATACTGGTTCAAAAAAGATCTGCTTACATCAAATGATTAGTTTGCGAACCGGATATAACAAACTGCTTTGTTTTGAATTCTCTCACAACAGACACTGAAGAGAAGACAATAATGAATAAAGTAATAATTTTTGCTATTTTTGGACCAAAATGTATTTTCGATGCTTCAAAAAATTCTAACTGACCCTCTGATGTCACATGGACTACTTTGATGATGTTTTTCTTACCTTTCTGGACATGGACAGTATACCGTACACACAGTTTCAATGGAGGGACTGAGAGCTCTCGGACTAAGTCTAAAATATTTTAAACTGTGTTCCGAAGATAAATGGAGGTCTTACTGGTTTGGAACTACATGAGGGTGAGTTGTTAATAACATAATTATGATTTTTGGGTGAACTATCCCTTTAAGCGTTTTGCTGTATGGGAGAACAAAGTTTGCGCATTGTGTTCATAGCCATCAGCTTACCTTGTAGTACTTTAAATAATAACTATATGTCATATTTGGTCTTTTAATTGAACTTAATGTACCTTAATACATTATGCCATATTAAGTGTTTGTTTTTTCTACAGGAGTAAAACGGTTAATGAAAGACTTTGTGCATTGCGTTCATATTCTGCTGTTCTGTGGCCACGGTCCGGGCTTGTCTTTTTCTTGCAGGACCCCTGTACATTATAGTAGTAGGCCTACTAATTTAGTTTTAATCATTTAATCACCACCACAGCGTCTTGTCTCCATTGGCAACATGCACGATTTGTGTCGATTGCAAGTGTAAGTGACATTGTAATTTAGTTTCTTTTTTTTGTCTTCGCCACCTGGCAACTATTGTAAAATGTTGAGAGATTCAAACAAAAAGTAATAAAAAAATTCAACAAAAAAAATAAAGACTGCAATTGATGTCACTAGCGGAAGTGCAAGTCTGAGAGTGCAAGTGCAAGTCTGCAGCCAGACTCTTCTCGAATGGTGACCAAAAGCAGTTCATGTTCCAAATGGTTGCTGCTAGAAAATAAACTAAACAGCCTGAGAAGACAGGGCTCATTACCCCAAAGAGTGTTTGTTTGTTTAGTTAGATTGCCATTTGTTTTATTTAAGAGTAATTTAATTTGTATTGTGTGAAGTTAAGTTATAGTTTTATTAAAAATTTCATTATTAGATGCATCTTATATTTGAATTTGTCAACATTCTTCTCACCACTGATAATGGGCTTTAGACTAAATTATGTCAGTGTTCCATTTTTATTCATTTTGGATACCTCATACATTGAGTGACAGAACACTCCTATTTGTCATGCTATTTGTCATTTACATATTTGGTATTGCTGGATTCAGCACAACCCCACCTTTCCAAAAAGCCATCATATGTGTTTCTATAATAATCCCAGGCAAAGCAAGCACAAAGTAAATGAAAACATTCTGCATAGATATTAAATTTGTGCATGTCCGCTTACTTTAGGTATGTGTTTACATGTCTCTATTTATTCCATACATAAATATATTTACATCCAGTCTTTTCTAGTAGTTGAATCAACTTCCTGACTACAAATATTTCAAGTTTCAAAGCTCTCAGAGCTTGTGTGATTGATCTGCATTAGTTTATATGCCTTAACTCCCATACGGACAGGCTATATTTTAGTACTTTATTGGTTTTGGGGTGTATAACAATATCAGTTAATTTAACAATCTTAACAGTAAAATATTTTTAGCCAAGAATCCATTTCATATATGGGAGACCTTAGAGATGAGGAAAAACATTGTTGGGTTTAGTTCTACCTCCGGTAGGGGTATCTCAAAAATTCAGGGGCATTGTCACTAGCCTAAAAGGCCTCATTCGTTCCCCGAGACCTCCAGACGCATGTAAACGCGCCTTTGCATTGACATTGAAATCATTCGCGCCAGACACTCTATTCGCGTTTGGTGTGAACACAGCATAACACCATGAATATAAAGGTTACATGATTATGAAGAGAAACTAATGGTTTGTACTAGAAACTGAACATTATTATGTAAAAAGATGGGCTACTAAAGACTAGTTTATTAACATTGTATGCATTAAAATTGATTAAAAACATATATATTTCATACATATATCATTACTATGTGTTTTAATAATATTTTTGGGTGTATGTTGCATCATTCCATGATTCTCTTGCACAGACCAATTGATTCGCTTCATAAAACCTAAATATATCTTCAGGAGCATGTGTATTTGTTTTGTGGCTTGTGACAAATTTGCATGTTGCACACTTGACTGTCACTGCGTGGCATTTACACAAACATGCACTTAGAACTAACATGATCATTATAAATCTATTTAAATCACAAAATACATTTGCTTTCACATTTGAGAATTGGAATATCAACTATTTCACAATCTAGTATAAAATCAATACATTAAAGGTCCGTGTTTTTTTTTTTTAAGCTTTCATTGTGTTTACAGTGTGCAATATAACTTATTCATGTTTTGCGTGTAAAAAAAAACTGTATTTTTCGCACAATTTACTTATCTGTATACCGCTGTTTTCACTGTCATAAAAACCGGCTGATGTCTTCCTTGTTCTATGAAGTCCCTCCTTCAGAAATACGTAACGAGTTCTGATTGTTCCAGCGGTTCCTGTGTTGTGATTCAACAGCAGCTTAGCACACGTTGCCCTCCTGGAAACACAATTGGGCTAGTTTTGAGAAGCAAGTGGGCAGGATTTGTTTTGAAAATCTGGCAATCCTGATATGAACGCACGTGCTGGAGATGTACTTCTAATCACAGGAGCGCCTTTACTAACGAGATATGAAAATCGCTTTTTATTTTTTGCACAGCCCTACCATCTAGTTAACAAAGCTAAACAGAGTTGCCCTTTGTGTAAAAAGTTACAGAAACTGTTAAATTAACTTAAATAATAAAATACACTTATGCTGTACTCACACCAAACGCGAATAGAGCGTCTGGCGTGAATGATTTTAATGTTAAGTCAATGCAAAGGCGTTTACGCGCGTCTGCCGCCCGAGTTGAAAAATTGTGAACTTTGGCGTCAATTCGCGACGCGATAACCAATCAGTAGCCTGCTAGGAGTCACTCATTCAACACGGAGGAATGACTGATGTTGTCCGTGAGCAGTCAACCGTAGCTATATGACAAAAGTTCATATTTCTATAGAGACAGGAATAAAAAGGACCTATATATTATATATATATATTATTAGATTAATTGAATAAAGGCCAAAGATTTACCCCAAATGAATTATATTTTATCTTGAACCACTAAAGAGACATCAGAGCCATTCGATGTAACCGCATCTTCTTGAACTATTTCATAAAATCAAACTGAATTATTTGAAACGGTTCACGTCTCCAATAAGCATTAATCCACAAATGACTTAAGCTGTTAACTTTTTCAATGTGGCTGACACTCCCTCTGAGTTAAAACACGAGAACACCGAGCCGAGCCAGATAACGAACAAAATATTGTTAAACGTAAGGTGAAAATAAGAAGTTTTAAGATGAGATTGAAAAATCCCTAACGAATTTACTCCCAAAATAACCAGAATTGAATGTTTTGATGCTGTTTTGAAGTATCTTCTTGAAATTCTTTGGGAGATGTGTGCCTTTGTAATCATCCAACTCTAGAATTGACCCTGATAATGAGCTATGAAATTGGTCTTATATTTTCCTGATGTGACGTGGAATAGAAAGGAATTGAGTATCTGAGCATCTGAAATTGATTCCCTTGCTTTAGGTGAAGGAACTGACTGAATAGAGTTTGAGACGCATGGATTAGGTTGTCATAGCAGATCCATTTCGTCAGTTGTGATCAGTTAATCTCATCTTTCTCTCCTTTTTCTTTTTTTTTGTACTTCTGTACTCTTGTACTCCTACAGTGTCAGGTTGCACTAGCAGCAGCGCAACCCGTCGGGACTCCCTTTTGGCCAGCTCTGACCTGTATAAGCGTGGTGGTGGTAGTAGCTTGACGCCCATTGGACAATCTTTTTACAACAGCATAGGATACTCTTCCTCCCCCAGCCCCATTGGACTGACGCCAGGTCACTCCCCTTTGACACCTCCACCCTCTCTGCCTTCCTCCCATGGGTCCCCATCCAGCCTTCATCTAGGTATGATCGCTTAGTTTAACTGATTTATCCAAATCAGAGTTTGTTTCCCTGGTCTTTATAATGACTGAATTGCTCATTGTGATTTAAACTGCTATTAATCTGTGAAGCCACCGGAAGTGCTCGAGCGGCCATTTGACTTTTCCCTACTGACAGAGGGCAACATTGACTGACAGCCAAAACCTTGACCTAAAACTGCCTGATCTGAAGTGCATAAATCACACAGGATATTGTTTTTATAATGTAATTTTGTAATAATAAGTGTACATAAATAATTTTTTACTTTAGATGTGATCTGCAGTGTTTATGGTCTTTTTGGGCAGGATAAGCGATTTATTGAAATTGTGAAAGTGTGTGTCTGCTCTGCACTTGCCAACATATGAAGGTGACCCAACACAAAATACATTTATTTCGATACAGATATAAAAACGATGACTCGTTATGTGATGTATTCATTAAATGATTCCCGATTAATGCAATAGAATGTATTGGAGTATTAGGAATCTCAATATGATGGTCTGGTAGGTTCACTTTTATGATGTCATGAGCAATCCAGTTTTCTATTATAGATCAGTGTTTTTTTTTTTGTTGTTGTTGTTGTTTTTTCGGTTAAATAAAAACAATTTTCACACCAAGCATACCCAAACTAAGGTAAAATGTCCTGCTCCATTTTAAAAGCTATGTGAGAATGTTTTAGCCTCCTGAAAAGTCTCTGAGCTTAGTTTGGTTTGGTTTATTTAGTGAACTGGTTTTCAAAGTGTGGGGGATACCTGCCAGGGGTGGTGCACATGTTCTGCAGGAGGAACTTTGAGCAAAGAAAACTTTAAACTCAAAATCCTGTTTTCATCTCTCTCCTGCTCTTCTCAGGTGGTTTGACCAATGGCAGTGGTCGTTATATTTCAGCTGCACCAGGAGCAGAAGCCAAATACAGGAGTTCAGGCAGTACGTCCAGTCTTTTTAGCAGTCAGCTCTTTCCCCCACCACGAGCCCGCTACAGCCGCTCAGATGTCATGCCTTCAGGACGTAGCCGCTTACTAGAGGACTTCCGGAATAATCGATTTCCCAGCCTGCAGCTGCGAGACTTGCCTGGTCATATGGTGGAGTTCTCTCAAGATCAGCACGGATCCAGGTCCCAGCTCCTCCCAGTTTATACTATTGCAGGATTTTTTAAATCTTGGATGTTATTTTTTTTTAATTTAATTATTCAGTTTTCCAGTAATGAAAAATGGGGAAGATTACCTTAATTACTTTTTAATACCTGTGTTCATTTTAAGTCAGTCTTGCACATTTTACAATTTCTGACTTTTTTTTATTTTTATATCTATATCAATATATCCTATACCTGCTTATTAACTGTGTTGTTAATGTTTTTTTGTTTTTTTTGACACTTTTGATAGCATTTGAAATATTTTAAATTGCGTGTCTGGAAACACAGTAAAAATAGCAGTTTTAAAATAAAGTTCAATATTGTAAATTTTAGTTTTTTTTTTTTTTTTTAATTGTAAGGTCATTTTTTCAACATCCAGGTTTATTCAGCAAAAGTTGGAACGTGCAACTCCTGCAGAGAGGCAGATGGTTTTTGGGGAGATCCTACAGGCTGCTTACCAACTCATGACTGATGTCTTTGGGAACTATGTCATACAGAAGTTCTTTGAGGTAATTAATTTTACACATTCAATTACAGTGTCTAGGACTGCGTTTCTAGGACTGTATTTTTGAATATAAACATGGAAAACATTATTATTATTTTTTTCAGTTAAAAACATACACATACTAATGAAAGAGTCTATTGTTTGTACGTCAGATGTGAATGCATTTTTTTATGGATATACACTACCAGTCAAAAGATTTTGAAAGGTAATATTTTTAATGTTTTTAAAGAAGTCTGTTCTGCTCAAAGCCTGCGTTTATTTGATCCAAAATGCAGCAAAAGCACTAATATTGTAACATTTTTACTATTTAAAATAACTGCTTTCTATTTAAATATATTTTAAAATGTATTTTATTCCTGTGATCAAAGCTAAATTTTCAGCATCATTACTCGAGTCTTCAGTGTCACATGATCCTTCAGAAATCTTTCTAATATACTGATTTGCTATTCAAGTAACATTTATTATTATTATTATTATCAAATATAACATTTTTCAGGACAGCATTTATCTGAAATAAAAATCTTTTGTAACATTATACTATACTATTCAAAAGAGTTTTTTTGGGCTGGGTGAGGATTATAGAAATTAATACTTTTATTTATCAAGGATGCCTTAAAGGGTTAGTTGACCCAATAATCAAAATTATGTCATTAATAACTCACCCTCATGTTGTTCCAAACCTGTGAGGCCTCCGTTCATCTTCAGAACACAGTTTAAGATATTTTAGATTTAGTCCGAGAGCTCTCTGTCCCTCCATTGAAACTGTGTGCATGGTATACTGTCCATGTCCAGAAAGGTAATAAAAAAATCATCAAAGTAGTCTGTGACATCAGAGGGTCAGTTAGAATTTTTTTTGAAACATCAAAAATACATTTTGGTCCAAAAATGGCAAAAACTACGACTTTATTCAGCATTGTCTTCTCTTCTGGTCTGTTGTGAGATTTCAAAACACATGCCATTTAGTGATATCCGAACCAAGTTTCTGAACCAAACAGTTTTTTGTGGTGATTGATTCTGAACTGATTCTGTGCTAATGTTATGAGCCCAGGTAAACCGAAGGCTTGAATCAAGGGCAAAAGAACCGGTGAAGCATTTTCTTCCACCGGTTTATTGAATCGAACTGTCCGAAAGAACTACTGGTGATCCAAAAACCAATGCAACCGGTTTTTTGACTCGAGAACGAGTCAATCTTTTGTTCGTTGTCTGGCTCAGCTCAGTGTTTATCTTCAGTACTCTCTTCACAGCAGTTCAGTCAGTGTACTGTTTGAGTAAATGAATTAATCCTGGATATTGGATTATTTTATATCAGAGGGAGTGTCAGTCACATTAAAAAAGTTAACAGCTTAATTAATTTGTGGATTAATGCTTATTGGAGACGCAAACCGTTTTAAACGATTCAGTTCGATTTGATGAACTGGTTCAAGAAGATCCGGTTACATCGAATGATTCGTTCGCGAACCGGACATAACTAAATGGCATGTGTTTTGAAATCTCACAATAGATCGTATGAGAAGACAATGCTGAATAAAGTCATAGTTTTTGCTATTTTTGGACCAACATGTATTTTCGATGTTTCGAAAAATTCTAACTGACCCTCTGATGTAACATGGACTACTTTGATGTTTTTCTTACTTTTCTGGACATGGACAGTATACTGTGCACACAGTTTCAATGGAGGGACTGAGAGCTCTCGGACTTAATCTAAAATATCTTAAACTGTGTTCCGAAGATGAACAGAGGTCTCACGGGTTTGGAATGACATGAGGGTGAGGGCTGCAGAGAGGAAATGGCATAAATCAAGAAACTCTACTGACCTCAGTGTGTATCAGTCTCTCCTCTCTTACTTCTCTGCAAATGTGTCCACTGATAAAACATCCTACTACCACAACAAAATTAACAGCTGTTGTGACGCTTGGACACTCTTCAAAACTTTCTCTTCTCTTCTAAATCCGCCTCCACCATTCCACAAGTAATCCATATGAAAACAACGCGATGTCCGTTTTTCACGTCTCCCTTCATTATATCTAATGTGACCACGCCCCCGCGCTATTCAGATTCAAACTGAAGCGCGCGGCTTGAATACGCCCACACAGAAGAAAAAGCAGCGAGACTGTTCAGGTTTTTTATTTTACTGTTTGCTTCGCGATGAGAGGAATAAGAAATAATTCACCCCAAAAAGATGCCAACGCATTGTTTACCGTGAAGTTTTGTGCGGAACAACCAATCAAAACTATGTCAGCTCATTTCATATGGAAACCACTGTGGTTTTGTTAGTGTTTTGTCATCTTTATTTACATGACATTTTCTAAGTGACAATTTGTTTGCAAATGGGCAAAAGCCACTCAGATCGCACAATAAATTTGCTCAAAGATTGTTAATACACACTAAAAACTAACCTTGCCATGCCATTTTCAACTGGTAAAAACTTTAGAAACTCTTAATATAAATTCCAACAATTCCAATGTATGTAAATATTTCCCCATTGTATTGTCACAGGTAGGAAAAGCACATTTTAGCGATCTCTCCACAGCGATATTCTACTTACCTGAAAATACCAAATTAAAAACAACGTTTCAGGATAAATAACGAGTTGGCTAATATTGTGACGATAATTTTTAATTAATCAAGAAAGGTGGATCATTATCGAGATTAAAATATGATTAATCGTGCAGCCCTAGTTTTTGCATTAAATATAAATGTAAGTTTTGCATTTGATGACTTGCATAATGCATTTCTGTATTTGAGAGTAACTACTTTCTCTGATTCTCTGCTACAGTTTGGCAGTGCGGATCAGAAATTGGCACTTGCGACTCGTATCCGTGGCCATGTGTTGCCTCTGGCTCTGCAGATGTATGGCTGTCGTGTAATTCAAAAAGCTCTGGAATCCATCTCCTCTGACCACCAGGTAATTGTAAGTTGCCTTTTGTTTTCTTTCAACATTACACATTAATCCACAATCTTAGGCATTTTTTAATTGTAGTGTAACTTTCTACAGTACAGTATAGTCCACTAGGATTTTTTTTTTTTTTTTTTTTACATACATTTAAATCTACATGTATTCAAATAGACAATGTTTAGAAATTGTGGTAGTTCCCAGAACTACAGAGTGTGTTGCTGTTTAATAAAAAGGTTTTAATTACTTTATTTCTTGTGTGTCAGAGTGACATCGTACGAGAGTTGGATGGTCATGTGCTCAAATGTGTCAAGGATCAGAATGGAAATCATGTGGTGCAGAAATGTATTGAGTGTGTCCAGCCCCAGGCTCTTCAGTTCATCATTGATGCCTTTCAGGGACAGGTATCAGCTTCACAGACACATTTAAAACACCCAGAAACAGAATTTAATCAAATGTTGATGCACATTACTGCATGTCTGTTGAAAAACTTCATTAACCTGTTAGCCTGCACCCCGACGCGGGCTTCCTCAACGCTATATTGATGTGTGCATGCCCAGTAGTGTGTTCTGCAGTTGAAATAGAATACATTCTGATGTTTATTCGTTTTTATTTTGTGCTTTACATACATATGGAAAGGCGATGGGTTCACGTGAGCTGCTTGAACTGAGGTGCTACAGCTATTTGTCATGACACATTAAAGAGCCACAAAACAGTAATTATTGTTCAAAATGCAATTCCTGAGAATTTTTCATACCAGAAGTAACCCATTCTGTCTGCACATTGTTAGTTTCCTTTTTGCTCTGCAATGTATTTTTCATTGCGTATTGTGAGAGTGGCATTGTTTACTAAGCAACAGTAACTAAGGAGGGTGCGGATCCTTGCAAAGGTTCAGTTTAGTGTAGTTTAACGCAAAATAATATACCTATGAAATATTCATTTTAATTTGTTACTGTCCAGTTCTTTTACAATATATTGCTATTGTTGTCTCTTTTTATATTGTAATTTGAATGGCTTCCTAAAACACCAGTGAGAATGTAATTTAGTATTTTAGACAGTATAGCACAAAAAACAGGGTTGGGTCAATTCACTGACTTTTAGTTACATTTTGAACTCTCAAAGTGCATTAGATAGAATGATTTAACTTCAATATGTACAACATTTAAATATTCTTCCAATTCTTCATTTGTCTTTTTAATTGTATTTTTTTGTTTTTTTATAAATATCACATTATATTTTATTTTTTGTGTGTGTGTGTTTTTTTTTTTATAAAGTTTTTTCCTCTCGGTGTGTAGGTGTTTGTTTTGTCCACTCATCCGTATGGCTGCAGGGTGATCCAACGTATCCTGGAGCACTGTACCCAGGAGCAGACCCTGCCCATCCTGGAAGAACTCCATCAGCACTCTGAGCAGCTGGGACAGGTATGACTTCCTTAATATATGTCATCCAGGAATTCTAGAAATCTCTGAAATCTGCTATCTTGCTATAGTTAGATTCTTATTGTGTGGCCTCTTTTCATCTTTCCAACCAAAAATAATCCAGTAGAAAAAGTAAAAATTTAAGTAACTATTGCAAAGGTACAAAAAAGCTGACTTTTAAAGGGCCGTTTACACAGAACATGTTTTTACAATCCACTGATCTTCATTTCCCATTGCTTTTCTTTATAACCTTGTGCTATACAGACTCTTAAGTGTTGTGCATCCATTTATTGCAGCATTTAAAGCAAGTCAAAGTATTCAAAAAAATGCAGTACTCAAGTTAATACATCTCAGTCTTGTGTTTTTTCATTCCACTGCCCTGTGTCTAGCTTTTTACAACATAAAAATGTTCTGTATGAATGGCTCTTTAAGGGTTACTCCACCGCAAAATGAAAATGTAGAGCTTAAGAGCATAAGAGCTTTTTTGGTCTTCGGAACACATTTTAAAACATTTTGAATGTCGTGGTGAGTGCTGACTTTTCACTAGCCAATGAGCTGAACATCTTTTATGCACATTTCTAAGCAAACCATTCTGGCAATATAAACAGTCTGCCGACGTGCACCGAAGGAAAGAACAGCTTCGTCAGTGTGCACAATCACTGTATCAAAGGACAAGGTTCGTCGAGCTCTGAAGCATGTGAAAATCAGGAATGCTGCTGGCCCAAATGGAATTTCTGGTCGTGTACTGAGATCATTCACCGATCAGCTGGCTGGATTGTTTACGTCCATATTTAATGAGTCCCTTGCTCAGTCAGTTGTCCCTACATGCTTTAAAAAATCTATCCATTCCTGTACCAAAAAAACAACAATCCATCTTGCCTAAATGACTATAAACCAGTGGTACTCACACCACTAACTATGAAGGTTTTTGAGAGGCTTATCAAGAACACCATCTGACTAACAACACTGACTCACTATAGTTCATCTATCGTCCGAATAGGTCTACTGAGGATGCTGTCTCCCATCTCCTGCACCCAACTCTCACCCACACCGAAAGCAATAAAGGGAATCATGTGAGGCTGCTGTTTATAGATTATAGCTCAGCCTTCAACACTATAGTCCCCCACAATCTGATCTCCAAGCTCAGAAACTTTGGACTATATCGCTATATAAATAAAGGACTATAACGCTATATAAATAAAGGTGACTAGGACTGAATGCCCCACTCTGTGACTGGGTTCTTGATTTTCTATCATGCAGACCTTAGGTAGTGAGGGTGGGTCAGACCACCTCCAACATCATCACCCTGAGTACAGGAGCCCCACAAGGATGTGTTTTGAGCCCGCTGCTCTACTCGCTCTACACATATGACTGTGTGTCCTCTCACACCTCAACTTCTGTCATCAAGTTTGTGGATGATACAGTGGTGATGGGCCTCATCTCCAACAATGAGGCATGTCAGCAAAACCAAGGAGCTGATTGTGGACTGCAGGAGGAGGCAGCACCGGATCTACACCCCACTTATCATTTAACGGGACTCCAGTGGAGAGAGTGAGCAGCTTCAGATATCTTGGTGTACACATTTCTGAGGACCTGACCTGGACTAACCACATTCAAGCTCAAGTTAAAAAAGCCAAACCACGACTGTACCATCTGAGACTCCAGAGAAATTTTAAGGTTTTTCCTGGAATCCTTGAAAACTTTCTATATCTTTGCTATAGAAAGTATATTGACCTCAGTGCATCTCATCGTGCTATGGAAACAGCTCAGCCCAGGATCCTATAGCCCTGCAAAGAGTAATATGCTCAGCTAAGCGCATCTCCAGAACATCTCTCCCCTCTGCAAGAAATTTCCACTGTCGGGCCAGTGCGATCAAGTGCATTAAATGCCTGTGTTTCCACAGTCGAGCCATAAGCTCTGCTGCACTTCACTAAAACACTCTACACGCCTCTCAGGAACAACATCACGCAACCCCATCATTTCACCAACAAACAGAACTTGTCAGAAAACAAATAAGAAATAAGTCACTGGAACTAGCGAGCGATCACAAAACGAACATTATAAAAGCGGCCATTTGTTTACATGCTTTAAGTCACCCGTCCCCTTTGTGGGATGCCTACATTTACTTCACTATATTACAATTAAATCTAATTTAATCTTGACAAACTAAATATCGTTGGAAAGGTCTAAGACTCCCAAATATATATTTTACCAATGTTTTTTTTGTTAAAGATTATGTAGGAAAAGTAATAGATTAATTTATGAGAAGAGTGCACCCTCAAAAATCTACATCATAACAGTTCTGACCTTTGTTTAGAAAAAAAAAAAAAAACACTTTGTGGCCTTTTTCACTATCACATTTTGAAATCATCAGAAATTATATATCAATTGAAAACTTAAAATCTCAAAATTCATCCTTTAAATATTTTAATCCAAAAGTATCAATGTTTTACTATAATAAGTGATTCATTGACCATAATGAATTAGTTTATCAGGATTGAAAGTTAGTCAGACAGAAATCAAGCATAGCCTGTTTATTCAGTCGAGTCGGTTTCTGTTTATTTGAAGTCACAATAATCTATATACATCACATTTAGAAAGAATGATCTTTTCTATATTTGAATAAAAGCTCCTGAACAAAAACATTTATATTTTTATGACATATTCGCGGAGCTAAACTCTCGAGAAGTGACAGATAAAATATTTTACTAAATGAATACACAATTGTGATGGAGAATAAGAAGCTTCAGTATAGAGTATAAAAGGAGCTTTTCCCCATACACAGTATGAGTGAAGTATCGTAAGGGAACCTGGGCCGTTGGCCCCCGAGGAGGCACTGACGAGGCACGATCAAGCACTGGAAGTGAGATTGGAAACATGCACTAGGCCGAAAGTGACAGTTGAAACATGCATTAGCACGTCCGCTTTTGGCTCGACAGTGGAAACTCTGCTCAAGGCTGATAGCAAAAACAGAGAGGCTCAGAAGGAGTTTCTTTCCTCACTCTATGACATCTCATTGTTTACATCTCTGCACATCATCTGTGTAGCAGTTTCCTTGAAGCATCTCTACACGTCATCTGTGTAGTAGTTTAATATATTGTGTATATTTCATTATTTGTATTTCATTTTCTTCTTTTTTGTCTCATCATTTTGTCATATACAGTATGTCACTATTTGTATTTAATTTTATCTTATTTAACTATAATTAGAATATCATCAAAAAGTTCATTTATTTCACTAATTCCGTTCAAAAAGTAAAACTTGTATATTATATTAATTCATTCCACACAGACTGATATATTTCAAATGGTTATTTCTTTTATTTTTTTTCATGATTATAACTGACAACTAAGGAAATCCCAAATTCAGTATTTCAGAAAATTAGAATATAACTTAAGACCAATACAAAGAAAGGATTTTTAGATATCTTGGCTAACTAAAAAGTATGAAAATGAAAAGTATGACCATGTACAGCACTCAATACTTAGTTGGGGCTCCTTTTGCGTGAATTACTGCAGCAATGCGGCGTGGCATGGAGTCGATCAGTCTGTGGCACTGCTCAGGTGTTATGAGATCCCAGGTTGCTCTGATAGTGGCCTTCAGCTCCTCTGCATTCTTGGGTCTGGCATATCTCATCTTCCACTTCACAATGCCACATAGATTTTCTATGGGGTTATGGTCAGGCGAGTTTGACATGGCATCACTGACTGAGGAAACTTTACACTGGACCTCAAGCAATGTGGATTGTGTGCCTCTCCTCCCTTCCTCCAGACACTTGGGACCCTGATATCCAAAGGAAATGCAAAATTTACTTTCATCCGAGAACATAACTTTGGACCACTCAGCAGCAGTCCAGTCCTTTTTGAAGCAAGACGCTTCTGACGCTATCTGTTGTGCGTAGTGGTTCTTGCAGCACTGAGAATAATCTATATTAAAATGGCTCATTTGAATTATGCCGAAGGCATTCAGAATATGAGTGCTACCCAAATAAAATAATGACTAAAAGTCTTTGAGAAAGGGTTTCTCAAACCAGGTGGTGCATTAGACAAGGAGCTCATCACCTGTTTCCAAAATGCATCACAAACTGCTTGAGAAAGTTGTAAACGAATTTCACATTGCACAAGGTGCAAACAACCTTAGGCCTGTTTCACACATACTCTGTCTGCAGTGCGTATGCGTTGCATATGTTTTTTACGCACCCATGTTAACGAATTCCAGTGTTCACGCGGTTGCAGTCCGTCAGTGCATTCCAGGAGTGGTGTGTCTGCAGCAGTGCAGCGATCGTTTATGTACCGAGTAGCGGACTGCGTCCTGTGTGAAAGCTCAATGAGTCCGTGCTGCTTCTGCACCACATGCAATGCAGATGGAGTTATGTGTGAAATAGGCAACTGAGTCTTGTCGAGGTTTCCATTGGGAAGCTTCTTAAAAAAATAAATTCCCTGAAACAAACCCGGCGGCATCTTATCTGCATCCATGTTAGCACGTCATGTTTGATGTGGTAATTTCTCAGTAGGCATACACAGGTTCGAAGACTCGTTCTCGCCCCCTACAGTGCAATTTGGCTAGGTATACATCCGCGCAAAAGTGTGTGTGTGTAAATATATATATATATAAACAAGTACAATTTTGTTCATTGTTCCTTCTGTGTGAATGGAAAGGAGGCCATGCAATGAGAAGAGCTTAGGGTTGTTGTACTTTGTGGGATAGAGTGAAGGTGATTGCATAGTGGTTACTGCATGATATGTTTATTTTATAACTTTTTGCCTACTTTGGAGTTGCATTCAATTGCTTTGAAGAATTTTCTCATGTCCAGTTAGATGTGCTAATGGATTTTTATGATGCAAAACATTACCCACCCCTTGCCCCCCTCACTTATTTTATCTAGAAGTATCAAGGCGTTTCATTGGAGATGACCCCCAAAACGTATTATACATTGTCCAGCGATGCACTGTTCAAGGTCAGAGTCATGCGCCTTCCTCCCACTCACAAGAACTTCTTTGCATCTCCTCGTCTCCCTCCTAACCAGCCTTTGTTTAACACCTAGATGCTTCTTCAGTTTTCATACTTTTCACTCACACTTTGCCTTACACAACTTTCTTCCTTAATGGCTGCCACATCTCTACTTTGTCTAAAATCCAATTCTAATATATCATAGACTTTATTTAGTGGGGACACCAATTAATTTGACACAAGCAATGCTGTGAGATATAGTGAGATACAGAAGTATATAATGTTGTCACAATACCAGAATTTTGGTAGTCTGGAAGTCAATACAGTCATGATACTGTTACCAATACAAAATAACTGTGCTACTACAATTTATGATACTGTAGCCAACAACAACAAAAAAAGCAGTTTGAACAACATTTCTAACTTGAAAATGTAAGGTATTGATGCTAATAATATGTAAATAATAAATGAAAACTTGCAGCTTGTAATCTTCAAATATTTTAGTTCTTAGTGTTGCAGTGTCAGGTCTGTTAATCTTCATTAATCTTCATGTACACTTCCGGTTTCTCATTATCCCATTTGTTACTGTGGTTATGCATTTACATCATGTCTGCACTTTCAGAAGATGTATTGCATCTTGACGCATTTAATTAATAATGGTCTATCTAGCAAAACTAAATGTCTAGGTTTGTGAGGCACATAAATGTGAGAAAGAGACAACATATCACTGACTCGTTAGGGAGAGTAACAGTTCTATCAGTTCACCCAAGGTCAGCAGTCCTTATTGTCAAGTCCTGACACATTCGACAAGCTATATACATCTAGCCATCACAGCCTTTTTTGTTGTCATGCAACTAAATAGGGACAGTTCTTTTAATAAGGTCTGTTTCCCTCTTTAAAATATTTTTTTTATCTCTGTAATTCAGTGTTTCCAGCACATTCAATATTTTTTTCCCTTCTGCTCCACTCAGAGCACCTCAGACCAGCAATCTGATTTGTTATGTGCATCCAAAATAGTTAAACTAATCTTGTGCCTACCCAAAACAATAAAGTAGTGACTGCTCTTTCAAATTTGAGGGAAATTTAGTATAGACAAAGGGTTTAAACTGAGTCCCACAGCTTCTGATATTGGCGTGCGTGTTTTTTCCACCTTCCAAATGAATGCTGGTGTGTCTATGTTTGAGTGGGTGTTGTGTGGTTTCTTATTAGGCTATTTGCCAAATACCAATTTTTAGGATCAGTCATTGCTTAGATAAAGTAGGAGTATTAATACATCAATGACCATGGGTTGCTGTTTTTGAAATCACCCCATTGAGGACCTTTTTTTGGTCAGTTGTTTTATTGTGAGGGTATGTGGTTAAAGTAGCCCTGCTCAAAATTGTTGTACTAGTATTTCATATATTGTTCTGTTTGTTTATGTTTACTTGTTTATGAGCTGTTACAATAATATTATGTATGTTATTTCTCTCTCTCCCACTGTCCTCTGCCTGTCTTCACTTGCAGGATCAGTATGGTAACTATGTGATCCAGCATGTTTTGGAGCATGGGCGTCCAGAAGACAAGAGCAAGATAGTGGCAGAGGTCAGAGGGAAGGTTCTGGCTTTGAGTCAACATAAATTTGCAAGGTAAGTTAATGTGAGAGAACTGTATTCTAGAGATGAAACTGTATGAGAAATCCATATCACAATTACTGTATAGTGACCAGAAACATTCTAAAATTCTTAATGTGGCCCCCCATAACTGTACATTATTGTTTCTTCTCTATGCCCTGCCTTTCTAAAATGTATCCATTTTTTAAAAGCTGAAAAGTGAGGTGTGCTCTGATTGGTCAGCTATCCAATGCGTTGTTGTAATAATAAAATCTCCATAATCATCGGGAAGAAGGAGGCAAGAAACGGCAGAATGAAACTTTAATTACAAAATAAACAAAAAACAGCGCATCAGCCCCTCACGGACGACTGATGCGCACAAATAAAAAGAAAACACAACTAAAAGCCCAGGCCTGGTCCTCTCTCATCCTTCACTGTTGATCCTGTTTTATATCCCTCCATCTCCTCCGTGAGACTCGAGACCAGTGAGTGTCGCAGGCGTCGCTCATCTCCAATCACTCCACCAGCCTCGCTCCTAGTTTTCACGTCCCTCGGCCCTGCCCCACTCGTCACATACCCCCATCGCCCCTCGCAGGTCTGGGGGGTACTCCCGAGACTGCACTCTACTCTAACCCCCCCCCTTCCGCTCACGGGGACCTGCGGGAACCTGGGGGTAGGACAGACGAGGCGAGAGAAAATGAGATGGAAGAAGGAGCGACAGAGACGAGAGAGGGGAGAAAGTAGAAAAAAAATCCGGTTCCCAGACGCACTGCTGCTTGGCCCTCCACCAGCTGGGTGGCCTCCTCCGCGGTGCCTGGCGTTGGCACTGGACGGCCCTCGGCGGACTGCACGACACTCCTCCGCCGCCCGGTGGACGGCGATGGCTCCTCCGGTTTTGGGCAGCCGGCAGGAGTCCCCTGTTCCCTGCTCCTCCCCATTCAGGCGGATGGCAGCAGGCTCTGGCCCCCTGGCGAACAGCGCCGACTCCTCCGCTCCCTCACGGACGGCAGCCGCCCCTCCACATCGCGGGCGGCGGCAGCGAGCTTGCCCGTTCCTGGCAACTCACTCCAGCCCACCGCCTCGAGCTTCCATGGCGGCACACTCCTCGCCTGCTCGATGGCACCACGGATTCACCACAGCGGCGAGGGATCTTCAACAGCGCGTCCCTCCCTTTCCCGGGCTTCGGCACCACTGTAATGATAAGACCTTCGTAATCAACGGGAAGAAGGAGGCAGGAACCGGTGGACAGTTAAAATTAAACTTTAATGACAAAAATAAATACAAAACAGCGCAGCAGCCCCTCACGGCCGACTGATGAAAAACCAAACACAACTAAAACCCAGGCCTGGTCCTCTGTCGTCCTTCACTGTCGTCGCTCCTGTTTTATATCCCTCCATCTCCTCCGTGGGGACTTGAGACCGGTGAGTGTCGCAGGTGTCGCTCATCTCCAATCAGTCCACCGGCCTCGCTCCTCGTTCCCACGTCCCTCGGCCCCGCCCCACTCGTCACAGTTGTGTGCCTCAACGGGGTTTCTGCGGAATCTTAAAAAGTCTTAAATTGTACAAGAAACTATAAATTATGATTTCAAGAGGTCTTAAATTTGGAAACAGAAAGACCAGAATTGTGATACGACTAAATGTGACGATTAAACTTAAAAAGGCTAACGTTATGATTTCGTTGAATTAACATGAGTGCTGCACATTCAAAGTCCAGTGCTGTGCTGCTTTGTGTTCTGCTTTTACCGGGGAAAGTTAAATTTTTACCAAACGCTCCACCTGTTGGCAGAGAATGAATAAGCATTTTCAATAGGGGGAAGTTATATTTGTACCAAACGGTCCACCTGCTGGCAGAGAATGAATAAGTATTTTTAATACAATTGTTTTTTTGGGGGGGTTTTTTCAGTTCAGAACAATGCAAAAATCGACCCATGTTTTTACCCTGCAAACACGCAAAGCCTTAAATGTGAACTGGTGGATTGATAAGAAGACAATGTATTATAAAAGTCTAAACATGGGGTGCGCAAAATGTATGGTCTGCAATAATATCGATATTATTGTGATTGGCCGCGGCATCTGTAAAGTGCATTTGCAGGTTTTGATCGCTGAGTGGCGCTTTAACCACAAGTTATCAAACAAGCGCAGCAAAGCACATTTTTGCAAGTAGATGCCAGCTTTGCCTCACTGAAGTGTTACATTTGACAGCTTCAGTCACGGAAAATTAAATAAAAACACTAGTAAAAATATTAAATTTATTTAATATTTAATATTCACAGATGAAAGTTAGGTACCTAATCACTTATGAAGTAATGTGCATTTCTTAGAACGGATTCAAGCAGGATAAATGGCAAGCCCGTGCCTGAGCCTGTGCTTATATTTTCTCTGAGCTACATGGTATTAAACCATATTTTAGATTTGACACATTTAAAAGGTGTGCAGTATTATTTATATTATATGAATTGTGTTATATTATTCAAAAGAAATTGTGGTTTACTTTGCATCGGAGCATTAAAAGTGGTAGCCTATTTTAGGGGGGTAGGTTACATGGATTAATATGCAAAATGTCAATATTTTCATATTATGTCTATATTTTAATTTATATTTAAAAATTCCTATAACAAAACAACATGCATTTTTTTTATTCATATTACCTGTCCTTTATTTTGGCAGATAATTTCTTGGGAAAAAGATATTTGTTTGTACACTGATTAATAAATTCTTCCATGTTTAGTAAAATATGAAATACTGTATACTTTTGTTTCCATTATTTAGGCCTAATTAGCCTAAAGCCAGAAACAAATAAATTAAACCTGCATGATTTAGCTAAATCTTTGAAACTCTAAAGAATGGATTAAAACGTCCTCGCTATTAAACTCAAGTTCTCATTATAATCAACAAAATGCACACAATGTAAAAAAGAGCTTTATTAATTGACAACTTCAGTGATTTTAAAGGGAGCCTTCTTTACTTGCTTTTACTTGCTCCCTGATTTTTTTCAGAAAAAAAATCAGACTTATTAAATCGATTTTAAAATCAATATTCAATTGACAAAGATTGTTTTTTTTTTTTTTCAAAACAAGTTTTAATATAGTTCATCATTCATTTACCAGTCAAATTTATAACGGAGACAAGATGATCAAAAAAATGACCTTAATGCTGGAAAGACCTTTATTTTGTTATTATTTTTTGTTAATACTAGCCCATCATGCACCATTCACTCAGCATTAACAGCTGTTCAGATTAAAACTGGCAGCTCCGCAGTGAGTCACTGACTCACTGACTGTCATGGACAGAGGACAGAGCAAGTGTGTATATAATTTCTAGTCTATATTTCCATCTTGTTATGCCGCTGGTTTAGTTTTTTTTTCTTTTTTTTTTTCTTATATAACTTATTTGTAAATAGAGCAGATCTATAAGGGCTGTACGATTCTGGATAAATTGAGAATCACAATTTTTTTTTGGTCTCGTATAGAGATCACGATTCTCCTACGATTCTTTTTTTATTATTAAGTTGGCTTGAGAAAGCCAACTTACTGATATTCTATTTAAACTTCTTATTATTATTCTTCGGAGACTAAAATTTTCAACTGCTACTCCTCCTAGAGCTTTAACTCTACAGACTCCAAACTCAGCCAAGATCTTCAGACTGATCTGAAGTTAGTTGCTATATCTTTTTAGACTGATCGGACTTATAGTTTTCATAAAACTGAAGATTAAATATCATAAAAATCCCATAGACTTACATTGAAAAGTCTCTGCTCAGCTGAACCTTCCGTAAACTCCAACTGTCAAAAATTCTATTCTAAACACACTGAAGCCCATTAGACTCAATCAGACTTACCTTCTATGTACTATTACTAACCCATTCAAACTCATTCAAACTCATCTATCTATCTATCTATCTATCTATCTATCTATCTATCTATCTATCTATCTATCTATCTATCTATCTATCTATATTCAAACTCATCTATCTATCTATCTATCTATCTATCTATCTATCTATCTATCTATCTATCTATCTATCTATATTCAAACTCATCTATCTATTTATATTTAAACTCATCTATTTATATTTAAACTCTATCTATATTAAAAATTATCTATCTATCTATCTATCTATCTATCTATCTATCTATCTATCTATCTATCTATCTATCTATCTATCTATCTATATTCAGACTCATCTATCTATATTAAAAATTATCTATCTATCCATCTATCTATCTATCTATCTATCTATCTATCTATCTATCTATCTATCTATCTATCTATCTATCTATCTATCTATCTATCTACTCATCTAATATTTCTAATCTATCTATCGATCTATCTATCTATACTCATCTAATATTTCTAATCTATCTATCTGTCTGTCTATCTATCTATCTATCTATCTATCTATCTATCTATCTATCTATATTCAAACTCATCTATCTATCTATATTCAAACTCATCTATCTATTTATATTTAAACTCTATCTATCTATATTAAAAATAATCTATCTCTCTATCTATATTCAGACTCATCTATCTATATTAAAAATTATCTATCTATCTATCTATATCTTCAAACTAATATATCTATCTATCTATCTATCTACTCATCCAATATTTCTAATATTTCTAATCTGTCTATCTATCTACTCATCTAATATTTCTAATCTATCATCTATCCATCTATCTATCTATCTATCTATCTATCTATCTATCTATCTATCTATCTATCTATCTATCTATCTATCTATCTTTAAACTCATCTATCTATCTAAATTCAAACTCATCTATCTATTTATATTTAAACTCATCGATCTATCTATATTTAAACTCATTGATCTATCTAACTATATTAAAAATAATCTATCTATATTCAGACTCTATCTATTTATATTAAAAATTATCTATCTATCTATCTATATATAATATATATATATATATATATATATATATATATATATATATATATATATATATATATATCTTCAAACTAATATATCTATCTATCTATCTTCATAGCAACACTCTAGCAACTATCCAAACCAACCTAGAAACCACCGAGGGTATCCTAGAAATGTCATAACAAAAACTTAGGAACCACCCCGGGTACCCTAGCAACCGCATAGCAACACCCTAGCAACCATCCTGGGAATCCTAGCAACCGCATGGCAACACCTAAGCAACCACTCCGGGAACCCTAGCAACTGCATAGCAACACCCTAGCAACCATCCTAGGTACCCTAGCAACCGCATAGCAACATCCTGGCAACCATCCCAGGTACCCTAGCAACCGCATAGCAACACCTTAGCAACCACTCCGGGTACCCTAGCAACCGCATAACACCTTAGCAACCACTAAGGGTACCCTAGCAACTGCATAGCAACCCCTTAGCAACCATCCTGGGTACCCTAGAAACCGCATAGCAACACCCTAGCAACCATCCCAGGTACCCTATCAACTTTAAACTTTTCAAACTTTTTAAACTTTCTTATCCAGCTTTCTCAAGCCAACTTAAAGTTTGTCTTGACGAACTTTTTTATCTAGTCATTATTACTATTACTATTATCATGTTTTATAATATTTTAATATTATTACTATTATCATGTTTTTTGAACAGCAAATCGTCATATTAGAATGATTTCTGAAGATCATGTGACACTGGAGTAATAATGCTGAAAATACAGCTGCATATCCCAAAATAAATTACATTTTAAAATACATTCAAGTAGAAAGTAAGTTATTTTAAATTGTACAAATATTTCAAAACTTTACTGTTTTTGCTGTACTTTTGATCAAATAAAGGCAGGTTTGGTGAGCAGAAGAGACTTTAAAAAACATTACACATCTTATGGTTCAAAAACTTTTGACTGGTATTGTGTATATAACGTATTTAAAACCCCAGTTTTTTTATATTAGAATGATGAAAAAGTTTTTTAAATCATTGCTTCAATGACTCACTCATAAACCTACCACACTTGTTTCATTACTGGATCAATCAGCGTTTTTGACGATTCTCTTGAATGAAAAATTAATTCATTGGCAAATACATTTTTAAGACACTTGTCGCCACCTAGTTGTTAATACGATGTAGCTTAGAGAAAATATAAGCACAGGCTTCACATTTATCCTGCTTGAATTCGTTCTAAGAAATGCACATAACTTCAAACTTTCATCTGTGAATATAAAATATATAAATCATTTTAACTACAGTGTTTTTCTTTCATTTTCCCTGACTGCAGCCGTCAGTTGTAACAAATCATCGAGGCAAAACTGACGTCTATTTGTGACTTAGCGGTCAAAAGCTCCAAATGCACTTTACAGATGCCGCAGCGGTGGTGCACGTGACGATAGAACCAATGTTTTGGATCACCACCTACTGTCTTTTCCTCTTTTGGAAGGCCAAAGTATATTCACTTCTGCAACAAAACACACAGCATCGTCACAACATAGCAGCTGCGCTGGCAGCTACAATAAAGTTACACCTTCTTTCTTTGTGTGAACATTTGGAAGGCATTAGGCAAATCTTCCCACATCATGATGCAGACTTGTGAAAGCGTGTTTAAATGAGGCGTTTTAGGAGGGCGTGGACAAGTCTTAACTTTTATAAATTCATAAAGTGACTACGGTGACCTTGTAATAAGAGAGAAACGGACTTGTATTAGCATAGATGCCATTCTTCTAACAATATAGCAAGTTCATTTTGTGTTATAGGAAGTGTTCCCAGTTCCGGTTGTCCTAATTAATGCAGCCTAAAAATTATTTAACTGATTTGAATATTATAAATGCGTTATGTATAAGCCAGGTTATAGAGATGGGTATTTAATCTAGATTTAAACTGACAGAGTGTGTCTGCCTCCCGAACAAAGGTTATTCCAGAGTTTTGGCACCAAATAGGAAAAGGATCTCCCACTCTTAAGACTGGTTCACACGGCAGGATAATTAGTAATAATAATAATAAGTTTATTTTATATAGCGCCTTTCTCAGACCCAAGGTCGCTTTACATAGAAATAGAATAACAAACATAATAACAGAATAAACAGATTAACATTACATAGGAAACATAAGAATTAGTGATACAAACAGTAATACAACAAAACATACAGTAAATGGATTATAAATTGTATGAGGAGAAGTGATCATTAAACAGAAATGTCTTGAGATGCGTTTTGAAGAAAGGAAGAGATGAACAGTTACGAAGAGGTTGTGGGAGGGAGTTCCAGAGTTTTGGGGCCAGGGCACTGAAAGACCTACCACCCACGGTGGAAAGTCTAGTGCGGGGAATAACAAGAAGGTTTTGGTCGGAGGATCGGAGTGAACGGGAGGGGGTGTATGTAATCAGGAGGTCACAGATGTATGGAGGAGCGAGGTTATGGAGAGCTTTGAAGGTGAGTAGTAGTACTTTGTATTTAATCCGGGACGGGACTGGTAGCCAGTGGAGTTGATGGAGAATGGGGGTGATGTGAGCAGATCGTTTTGTATGTGTAAGGAGCCTGGCTGCCGAGTTTTGAATGTATTGCAATCTTTGAAGGGATTTGGTGGGTAGACCAAGGAAAAGTGAGTTACAATAATCTAAGCGGGACATGATGAAGGAGTTAACCAAAGTCTCTGCATCACTAATAGAAAGGAAAGGTCGGAGGCGGGCAATGTTACGGAGGTGAAAGAAGGCAGTTTTAGTGAGTGATTTGATATGATGATCAAAACTGAGAGTGGAGTCGAATGTAATGCCAAGGTTTTTGACAACCGGGGTGGGGTGAACGGGTGAATCATCAATATTAAGAGTAAAAGTGTACGGTTTGGAGAGCATGCTTTTGGGGCCAATCAGCAGAATTTCAGTTTTATCCGTGTTGAGTTTGAGAAAATTGTTTTCCATCCATGTTTTTAAGTCAGAAAGGCAGTCAGTGAGCGAGTGTGGGGGGGGGGGTCAGAGAAGGAAGTAGTGGTAAGATAGAGTTGAATGTCATCAGCATAGCAGTGGAAATTTAGACCGTGGCTGCGAATAATCTGACCAAGAGGGAGAATGTATATGAGAAAGAGGAGTGGCCCGAGAACCGAATTAGGCCGATTTTAGCCCCGATTCACCCCTTCCGACAATCTTAGGATGCACCGATTATCGTAAAATAATCTGATCAAATATTCCTGCCGTGTGTGGTGTGTTAAGACTGCTCTCCTCTGCTCGGAAGAACGTCGGGACTGCTCCGATCTCAAATCGGGGATATCCAACATGTTGGATTTATTTGGCCCAATTTCTTCTCGTGTGTGGTGTCCCCCGAGGACAAACAATCACGCAGCCTGTGGACTGTGGCATGTAGCCAATCAGAAAGCGAGGTGACTAGGCGGTGAGGAAGTGACATGAAACAAAATCAAAACAGCCGGCGTATATAATATAACAAATATAACAAATACAAATAAAGTCGATGGCATAACTACATCCACAACTGCAGTCCACCAGAATACATGGAAACTAATATATGAACGTTTATTTCAACGGTTATTAATCTGTGTAGTACGTAACAACATTTCTATGAGATAAAACAACAACTTTCCTCCATATCATAATGTAGCAAGTATAGTCCATGCTCGCGTGGTCTCCACCTCTTTGACCATCGCCTTTTCTTGTTTTTCTTATGTTTTTTTTTCATAAAAAACAAAGCACAAACTATGGCACTTGTTCAAATACTGAGGTGCTAAACCATTTACGGCTCTATAAGTTATAAGCAAGATTTTAAAATATGTACAATGTTTAATAGGGAGCCAGTGCAGAGTTGAAAAAGCCAGGCTAATATGGTCATACTTCCTGTTTCTAATAAGAACTCTAGCTGCTGGATTTTGAACCAGCTGTAGATTGTTTATTAAGTGTGCAGAACACCCACCCAATAAAGCAGTACAATAATCTAACCTTGAGGTTATGAACACATGAATTAACGTTTCCGCATTTGACATTGAGAACATAGGTTGTAATTTAGATATATTTTTGAGGTGGAAAAATGCAATTTTACAAATGCTAGAAACGTGACTTTCAAAGAAAAATTAGCACACATAGGTTCCTAACTGAGAATATCTCTGTATCTCAACAAGGAATAGTTCTTTGGGTTTGAGACTTTAGTCTTTGCAACTTTAGGGATCTTATCTGTTCACGAACAGCTTGTAACATTCCAAAGAGAAAGGAAACCTTGAAATAGCATGATTTGACCCCTTTAATATATAAATTATTAATAAAGCATATTATGTACAGACAAGCAACAGAGCCCAGAATTTGCACAGAATGCACAAAGAGTCACATTAAGTGTTTTCCTCCCATAGAGTCCATGAAGAAAATGTTTAATGCATTAAGGTTGAGATGTTAAAACACTAAAATAGGTATTTAAATGGTACTATTTATAGACAAGCATGTATGGCCAGAATATGAACTAATTGATCGAAGTTTCAAATTAAGCTGTTTCCTCTCATAAAATATTATACAGAAATTTCATAACATGCAATTCAGCACACAATGTTTAGATTCTAGGTTCATCTTCATGCTTGCCTGTACTGCCTGAATATTTTGACAAAAGTATAAAATTTTCATATATTCTAGATTCATTACATGTAAAGTAAATCATTTTAAAGCATATAACATGCAAAGTTGACTGGAAGAAATTGGGTAGGAAAGGTGCACAAGCAACAGGATGACCGAAAGCTTGAGAATACTGTCAAGCAGATTCAAACGTTTGGGAAAGCTTCACAAGGAGAGGACTGGAGCTGGAGTCAGTGACACTCAGATGTCAAGAGTCAAGACACTCAGATGTCTTCAGATGTTAGAAGTATCTTACCTGGGCTAAAAGAGAAAAAGAACTGGACTGTTGCTCAGTGGTTAAAAGTCCTCTTTTCAGAAAAAAAGTTACTTTTTAATTTATTTTGGAAATCCAGGTCTGGAGGAAGACTGGAGAGGCACAGAATCCAAGCTACTTGAAGTCCAGTGTAAAATTTCCCAAGTCAGTGATGATTTGGTGTGGTGTGACGCTGCTGGTGTTGGTCCATTGTGTTTTATCAAGTCCAAATTCAATGCAGCCATCTACCAGGAGATTTTGGAGCATTTTACAGTATGCTTCCATCTGCTGACAAGCTTTATGGAGATGCTGAATTCCTTTTCCAGCAGGTACCTATCCACAGTGCCAAAACCACTTCCAAGTTATTTGCTGACTAATATCACAGTGTTTGATCGGCAAGCTAACATGCCTGACCTGAACCCGATATAGAATCTATGGGATATTTTCAAGAGAAAGATGAGAAACAGACAATCAAACAATGAAGACGAGCTGAGGGCTCATTAGTGCTACAGGCTGATTGCTTCCATGCCACACCTCACTGGTGCTGTCATTTGTGCTAAAGGAGTCACAACAAATGTTTTTGTTTTGCAAATGAAGGAAATGTAGAGTTTGGTTCCAAAACGCGATAAGCGCCATTTAAAAAATAAATTAAAAAAATATATATAATAAAAAAAGTTTCCTCCAAAATCAGTATTTTGTCTGGTCAGTATTGAAAAGTCCATTTTTAATTTGACTCAAAATGTGATATTCGCAGAGTTATTGCATCATGTTTTCTTCCTTTTTTTTTTTTCAAACCGCAACAAACGCCAGTCTCCCTTTTTTGCAGAATGCGATATATCTACCCAACCAATCACAGCACACCATTCCACACACTCTAGACAATAATGGCGGCGCTTTAAATATACCCAGCATACTAGTTTTCCTAATCTACTTTGTACTTTGAGATCAACAAACAAGGGTTGCACAATAAATCACATGTGATTGTCATGTGCATCTCGTTAGTAAAGCTGGTTCTGGCTCTAACTTATAGAACCTCTTCTGTATCATCAACACAAGGAAGAAACATATGTAATAAAATATATTTTATTAACAAAATATAGACAGGATTAATAAACAACTACTAAATGAATACCATAAATGAAATGGGAATAAAGTGCATAAGATGCATAAAATGTAAGAGATTATGGTAGGTGTTGCAATGTCAGAGATACGTTATCTGTAAAGATAAACTGTCTCTACTCTGAAAGAAATAAGGTGAAGAACCCTGTTTTGCATCAAACAAATACATGAACGATTTGCTACAAACTCCAATCAGCTATATAATATCTAATGTAAATTAGAAAAATCATATACTGATAATATCTAACAATTCAAAGAGGTTTGGATAAGTGATATTTACGTTCTGTAAATTTGCATGCACAAGATAAGCTTTGTGAAGGTGTAAATCGCATTTCAAGCATAACAAAAAATATTATTTGCAGCATTTTACTGTTACTCATAAGTGTATTTTGAAACTGCAGCTTCATGCTAAAAGTAAAATAGACATGATCTGCATTCTTCTGACTTCCATTTTCCTGTGCTAACACTTTTGGCACAATGGGTCTCATTCATGAAACACGAACGAATTTTTGTGTAAATCGTGTGTAAAGTGGTTCTGGCGTAAATTTTCTGATTCATTAAAATGTTCGTATTTTCCAAATGTTAGTTAGTACGAAATAAATCTACACCTGCTCTCAGCCACGCGTAAATAGTGCGTTTAACATCTGAACGGTTTGCTCATTAATACGGCTGCATTTGAATTCACCTTAATCGGGTACATATTTACGCCGCATTTTGAAAAAAATATATAGTATAAATTATATATAGTAAATTAATTAAGTTTTTTCTTTTCACTTCTGGGACTGTTCGATTAACAGATGAACTCCATTAATAGCATCTGTAATATGCTGCCAAGCTTCCTTTTTTTAGAACCTGATACGCCACTATGTACGCTTGAAAATAAAACGTGGCGTTTTGAATGAACTTCTGATAATAAAACTTCAATTTCTGCAGCTGAGAATTTTTTTTCATTCGCTTTTGAGAAGACATGTTGAAATCCTTCCTTTGGTGTCATAATATGATGCCCATATATAGTCGTCAGTCGGATTTAATGGGTGGGATTTATGGTAATTGAGAATGAGCGTGCACACGCGTCCCATTTATGACTGATTGGAATTCATTAACACACACACTTGTGTGTTACTTTTCACTATCACATCTGACGTTTACGAAGTATTTGTGAATCAGGAGAAGAGTTTTAGGAAAGGTCTCTTTACTTGCAAATCACTCACATATTTACTCGTATATTTACGAATGTTTCATGAATGAGACCCATTTTGTTCACTAAAATACGGTCAAAAGTACTGCAAGCCTGTGAACAGTGATTTGCAAGCAAAAACAACAGTTTAAAGAACTGCAAAACGGATTAACTGCATAGAACCAGTCTGTGTGTGTAAAAAACTTTTACTAAAACTAAATGACGTGTAGTGCTCGTGGGGCAAAAAGGTTCTAAAATATTTTTTCTCTGCACTTACAATTTTGGCACGATTCTCTCACTGACTGAGTTTTGCCAACTTTGTTGTAGCCATCCACATGAGCCTCATGCTGACTCACCATTTACTCTTATCTGATTGGTAAAATAAACATATCATATGCCAAAACATTAATCTTAATGTAGTTCCACATCGTTCTCGCTGCCAGAATGGTACTTTTATCGTACATATAGGCTACATTAAAAATAAATTTATAACTAATTAATTAATTTAAAACATGATATTTTAAGTTGTGTACCATTAGGTCAGACTCCCATGTAGTACGTAGATCAACTTCTATGTTGTGTATTTTCAATACATGTTGTTAGTATATCTTATTGTGTTGTCACATGAAGTGTTTTCTTTATAAAGGTTTATATTAGGGATAAAATGCTTCATTTTCATCTTTCAACTTGGATTATTGTAGCGTTGTTTTAGAAGTAAATGAAGAGAAATGTGAGAATTTAATTTTTATTTTCTGTAGTTGTAGGTTGTGCATTAGCCTTAATTTAGACCAGCTTAAGCAAATCAATCATTTCAGGAATATTCATACATAAAGGCTGATGTTTTTTTCTTTATTATTCATTGTATTGAAGGCTTTAGACAATTTGTCAGCTTTACCAGTTCATATAGATTTGAATAACATATACCCTGTCCTATACCGACTATGAACACATTTCCACCATTTATGCCTATGAAAGGTGATCAAGCCTATCAGAGTAGGTATGGGGCAGAGTGACTTGTGTACTTTTAGCCTTGAAGTACAGTGTATGTAACCTGGTTGAGAGCATAGAACTATTATCATCAATTATTGAGAATCTTATCAGTTTAAAGGTATCCACAAAACATCCATTCAAGTTAAATCCAAGAAATAGTGTGTGTGTGTGTGTGTGTGTGTGTTTTAAATGTTTTCATTCATAGGTAATAACCCATTTAATTTCAATTACATTTTGACCACTGAGTTTCCTTAAAGACATTTGACCAGAAATTTGTTCCTCTTTGTTCTTCCAACCATAAATGTCACCCCTACTATATTCAGATGGTGCGGATTTTGTTGTGAAGACAATTTATAAGCTTTCTTTCTATAAATATCAAATAAAAAAATATAAAGAATAATATAAATATTACAGTTAAATTCAATTTATCTATATCTATAAATCTATTTATCTACACCGTATTCCAAAATGAAAATGTAAATTGGATGTTAGTGTCAAACACTATTTTTTTATTTTCTTTTTTCTTGTTTTTTTTTTTTTTTTTTCAATTAAACTCATGGATGGTATTGTGTCTCAGGGCTCTTTGGATCACTGAAATTAATCTCAGACACCTGTAATAATTTGCCAAATGAGCCCAATTAAACAAAAATTACTTAAAAAGGATGTTCCACATTACTAAGCAAAGCCACAGGTTTCAAGCAATATGGGAATAAAAAGGATCTCTCTGCTGCTGAAAAGCATCAAATAGTACAATGCCTTGGACAAGGTATGAAAACATTAGATATTTCCCAACAAGGCTGTGACATCAACAGGGAGGTGGTGGAACATGTATTTTGCCGGAATCATGTGTAGAGAGCTGGTTGGCCCCTTTAGGTTCCCTGAAGGTGTGAAAATGACCTCGGAAAAATGTAAAAGATAAGAAACTCATGGTGTGGCCACCATCCTCCCCTGACCTCAACTCTATTGAGAAACTTTGAAGTATCCTCAAGCAAAATATCTATGAGTGTTGGAGGCAGTTCTGATCAAAACAGCACTTCTGACATCCTGCAGACAAATTCAAGCAGAAACTCTTCAAAAACTCACAAGTTCAATGGATGCAAGAATTGTAAAGGTTAAAATTTAAAGAAGGGTTTCTATGTTAAGATGTAACTTGCCCTCTCAGGATGTTTTTGTTTAAAATAGCTTTTGATATTTTAGTAAAAATTACCACCTAATGCTACAAATTCAGTAAATGCCCATTTTCAGTTCTTTACAACCTATAAAATGTTTTAACTGTTAGAGATAATACTTTGAAGTGCATTTAGATTTTTTTTTTATTTTTTTTTTTTGGAAATACTGTTATCATTAGGAGGTTAGTTCAATAAAATTTGAACTATACTTTAATGGTTGATGAGTTGAAAATTATACTGACTGAGATTTGAATTGACTATTTATGAAAATCAGAGAAGGATGTCATTTGCATAATAATTTGGAACGCGGTGTATATAAAACTTTTTTACAGAGCCAACTCTATCTCAAAACAAGTAGTTGTTTTATAGTATTACAGTAAAGCTGTTATTTTCAGTCAACAAAATTGAGGAATGGTAATAACAGTAAATAACCCCAAATTAACCATGTACTAACAATGTTTATTATTATTATTACGGTGTGCTTTTTGAGTATAATTTTTGCATAATGTATTAAATATTTAAGATATTATGTAAAGATATATAAAGATAACCTTTGGTCATCTGAAAACTGTATTTCCCTTTATTGTGTTTGTGTCTGTCTCTTCTAGTAATGTTGTAGAGAAATGTGTGATTCATTCTTCTCGTGCGGAGAGGGCCCTATTAATCGATGAAGTCTGCTGTCAGAAGGATGGCCCTCACAGTGCCCTGTACACTATGATGAAGGACCAGTATGCAAATTATGTAGTGCAAAGAATGATTGACATGGCTGAACCTGCCCAGCGCAAGATCATCATGCACAAGGTAAATGCACAGAATGCTGTTGCATAATTAAAATAATTGAAGAAAAGATTAAAAATGCAATCATCCTGGGCAGGGTTTAAATCATTGTTATTGTCAATTTCAGATTCGACCCCATATTGCCACTCTCCGTAAATACACATATGGAAAACACATCCTGGCTAAGTTAGAGAAGTACTACATGAAGTGTGGATCAGACCTAGGCCCTATTGGAGGCCCCACCAATGGCTTAATTTAAGGGCCTCCCACCCAACCCATGCCCCTTTCCCTCAAAAGGGAATCTATTATGGGCATCTCCTCCACCGTGGAGTTCATACCCTATAGGGGTTTTACCCCAAAAAAATGAAAGGAAAAGAAATTGGCCTCACCTGAGAATGCTGAGATGTCTGACTAGTTGCTGGTGCAGTTCCCGGTGTAGTGCCCATTGTTACCTCAACTAGAGACTGCATGGTCTGTAAGTGGTTTCCTGGGTAAAGCAGAACACCCTTGTTCATGATGTAATTGATGTAACTGACTGTTTCCTTTTTTTCTTTCCTAGTAAATATCTTGTACATTTTTTACCTTGTACATTTTCTGTAGAAAAAGGAATGTTTGCTGTTATTTTACAGTTCTTACAATTTACACCAGCAAGTGACTTTATAAGGACAAACTGAGTGAATATTTTTAATTAACATTTTATTTTTTATTTTTCCTATCCATACTTCTTAATAGCAAATTCAAGAAGTGTGATACTTTTAAGCCCTGTTTTAGCCTGATGGTACACATGCCAAGGCTGCTGATGAAAAATAATGAACCAGTCAGCTTGATCTTAAAAAAATCTTGCTTGTAGATGACCACTTCCGTCTGCCATGCCATTGAGTTAGTTGCGTTATTCTAAAAGAATCAAAGAGCTTCACTGCCTTTAAACGGGGGTGATATGATTCATAAGTGGTTTGAAGTGGCTGCAATTCCCATCTATTTTTTTCTTTCCCTCCCTCATGTGTGCACCGTTTTTGATTAACTGCTCCACTTCCGTTTTGGGTTGCATGGTAGGTATGCAAGGCCTGCAGGGGGTGGGGAGATTCGGCATACTGTGCTTGGATTTAATGTTTTAATGGAATTATTTTTCTTTGTCATCATGTTTGTGGATCATCTGTCTGTTTTTTTTTTTTTTAACACTGCCCTAGAAACAGTATAGTTGTACTGATTATCCTCTCTTTACATTGTAAATGTAATCTTCAATGTAATGTAAGCATCTTCATGTACAAGTACAAATATTGAATTGTTGCTGTTTTTTGGCTGTTGGGGGAGGCGGCGCTTGAGTCTTAGATGATGCTCTCCTAGGCAAAGTGAGGAGTTGGTAGGCGACGTCCCTGTCCTCAAAGGACTTTTGAGCTTGGTGCAAGTAGAACCGATTTGATTTCATGAAGATGAGAAGTTGCAGGGTAGGATCAAATGTACAGCATTCAGCAGTATAGATTTAGAATGCGCAAGATTATACTTTTCAGAGAAAGGACATCGGGCTGCTGTCTTCTGCTGCACACTCTTTTTTTGTTTGGCTAATATATTAATGGCTTTTTTTCCTTTTCTTCATATGAATAAATGTAGAATACATGTAGTATGTGTGGGATAATTAAGTGTTAGTTTATTAGTTAAATAGAAAAAAAATAATCTAGTTGTGATGTTGGAAAGGCCTTGCTAAATTGCATAGTGATTTGCTTTTATTTTGTCTGTACAGTTGTACATTTGTAAACGTTAATGCTGTAAATGGAATGTCTTTTACACTTTTTGGGGAAGAAAAATCTAAAATGTGCATTTTGATGTGTGAATATTCATCACTCCTTTCCCTTTGAATATAATGTATACAGTTTTCTTTGAACAAGCATTATTTTAAAGAAGAAAAAGAGAAAAACTTTTTATACATCACAATCTCAAGGTGGTTTTGTTTTTAATCAGTTCTCGGAAAATGGTCAGCCTCCTTATGTACGACAACTTCTGTTAACATTTAGTCATTTTGATGTGTGGCAGTTGAATAAAATAAGACATTTCTGAATTAAAAACAAAAACACATGGGCCTCTCTTTGGTCCTACCTGCTGCCATGGAAATTTCACAGGACAGGACAATAATTATTTTTGTATAAAGGAGTGCTGTATTTTGGAGCAGCCACTAACTTGTAAGCAAATTAATTGTAAGATATTGTCATTTATATAAATATGAACATATGAGTTTTGTCACACTGTCAGAGTCATGTACATTTTCAGGAGGCCTTATGTACCGTGTGTACAGATGTTAGATGAGAAAAAAACAGACTTTGTATGATTAAACTGTTCTTGTAACATTTTATTTTAGTGTATGAAGCTTTTATTATTCATAAAACACAACACTCACTACACACTCATTGACAGCTGAAAGGAATATTTCTTGTTAAATATTCCTCACTGAAATGTGGTGTGCTGTCGATTATCACATTAAATATTTTAATAGTTCAATTCGCTTAAATATTTTAAATTCAGTTAAAATTATAAAAAGTTTAACTTAAATGAGCTTGGAAGTCTATTAGATGAAATATTGTTTTTTAAATGTCGTTTCCCATTTCTTTTTTTTTTCTTTTTCTTTTTTTATTAAAACATTTTCTCTCACACAAAGAAGTTGCAAAAGATACAGGAAAGTAAGTTCTGATAATTTGAATTCATACTCAAAGCCACGGCAAAGAAAAAGTTATTGATACCAGTTTTTTTTGCTGTTTAAACAATCAATTTAAAATTACTTTTTAAAATCAAGTTTTTAATTGCAATACAGTTCCTTAGCTTATGTATCAATGGTAGTTATCTAAAGGATATTACAATTGGTAACACCAATGTAAAAAAAAAAAAAAAAAAAAAACTACCTGATGATCTAGCTATATTCTTGAATTATTAAACACACAATCTTTGTTTATTTTTAACTCCTTTCCTGAAGCCTTAGATTTAAATTATAATCAATGTGAATTGCTACCGAATAGAAAATTCTCTAAATTACTCAAATACCCTCTAATATTTAAATTGAGGGTATTGTTGTCAAAATAGTGTAACACATTTTGGTATACAAATAACTAAAGATGTAAACACAAAAAATCAAGAGTGTCGGTCTCATATGGCATACACAGCTCAGTCTCTCTTTGTGGATAAAACCATTGTAAGCCAATGAGGTTTTAATCTAATCCAAAAACAAAGGTCAAATGTGAAGGTCGTGATATTAAACACAATAGTATTGGTCTGAATTTTATTAATTTTGATTCCCTCAGCAATAAATTCAAATAAAAGGGGCTAAATCAATGTCAAGTCACCTTTATTTATACAGCACTTTTAACAATACAGATTGCATCAATGCAACTGTACAGCATTAAGTAGGAAAATAGTGTGTCAGTATGCAAAAAGGCAGTTCATCATTGAATTCAGTGATGTCATCATCCAGCTTAGTTTAGTTTAAATGGTATCTGTGCAATCATAGACTGGGCTATTGGGCTCTATACTTTATTAACATAATGGTTTGTTTTTGGTTAAGTGGTTTTTTAGTAATCAAACAAATGTCTCTCCAAATGCCAAACACCTAGCCCCAAAATAATTAGCTACAGTTTTGGGAGCTATTCTTTTTAGTTTGTGTATGCTTTAAAAAAAAAAAAAAAAAGGTCTAGACAAAAAATAAATAAATAATAATAATAATGATTTTTCACAAACAAAGTGAGTGTTTTATTTTGTAATTTTACTAAATGTGTTGTAGATCACTTCTGTGGGTAAAGGCACTAGATCACAGGTAATTTTCAATAGGTGATCTATTCCTGCTTGAAATCAGTCGTTATTGATGAAATTGTAAATTTTCTCACCAGATGGCGCTATTTTGCTGAGGGTTTTATTTTAAGACTGGTCTTTAAATATTTTAATTTTAGTGATAGGGTTAGATGTGTTATTTGAACATGAAAATTGAGAAAATGTAAAACTGTGTTTATTAACATTGTCCATAAATTATTTTGTTCAAAATATCTAGAGAGAAAATTTGATTTTACAGTTTCAGCTTACAAATCAAATTGATTTGATAAACAGTATGACAAATATGATCATGTTTATTTTATTTATTTTGTTAAAAGAGAAGACTGAAGAAAAAACTTGTCCAAAAATCAATCCATGTAAGAAACAAATGTAAATAATAATAATAATAATAAAATAAAATTACAAGAATTGTTGCAGAATTATCTCGCATAACTAATGCATACAAATTTTATAGGCTAAATTAGTGCTCATATATAACTTAGCCTATAAAATCAGTCATTGGACCAGCTTTTTCAAGATGTATCAGACCAAGTCTGAGAGTGCTGTCAAGAAGTGTCTTCCAGCCAGGGTAAAGTTCCCTTTGAGAGCTCTTTAAGTCCTGAAACACTTCTCATGTTGTCATAGTAACCTACTGCAGAACCACATTAAATGTTTTTGGAGTATGTACACTCACAAGCCAGAACTGGACATTACTTATGAAGACAGCTGCATTTCAAAGAGACAAATGTTTTGGATGTGATGACTGTTTTTAAGAGCCAGTCCAGTTTCCGTGGAGATAACTCTAATATATTGCACAAATTTGTTCCACTGGTTTTATTCCAGAACTCCTGAGTGTGAAAACCATATTGTGTGATTTATGCTGTTGCGAAACTTCCCAGATATATATATATAAATGAATATGATTTATGGACATCATTCTGTTTCAAATTATATGTCATTAAATGTGTTTGGTTTAATTTAAGAAATTTGTGCATTGACAATTACAGTCCTTATTTTTTTATTATTCTGTCTAAACTAGTGGTTCCCAATCTGTGCCAGAGTTTGTAGGATTGTGTATATATATATATATATATATATATATATATATATATATATATATATATATATACATATATATATATATATACATATACATATATATATACATATATATATATATATATATATATATATATATATATATATATATATATACATATACATATATATATACATATATATATATATATATATATATATATATATATATATATATATATATATATATATATAATCAGTACAGACCAAAAGTTTGGACACACCTTCTCATTCAAAGAGTTTTCTTTATTTTCATGACTATGAAAATTGTAGAGTCAGACTGAAGGCATCAAGGGCCATTTGACCAAGAAGGAGAGTGATGGGGTGCTGCGCCAGATGACCTGGCCTCCACAGTCGAGATGGTTTAGGGGTGAGCTGGACTGCAGACAGAAGGCAAAAGGGCCAACAAGTGCTAAGCATCTCTTGGGGAACTCCTTCAAGACTGTTGGAAGACCATTTCAGGTTACTACCTCTTGAAGCTCATCAAGAGAATGCCAAGAGTGTGCAAAGCAGTAATCAAAGCAAAAGGTGGCTACTTTGAAGAACCTAGAATATGACATATATTCAGTTGTTTCACACTTTTTTGTTATGTATATAATTCCACATGTGTTCATTCATAGTTTTGATGCCTTCAGTGTGAAACTACAATTTTCATAGTCATGAAAATAAATAAAACTCTTTGAATGAGAAAACTACTTTGTGTCCAAACTATATATATATCATGAGTGTTCATACAAATTCATAGGTAGTTTCCAGGAATAAAGGACAGAAGGGCTTTAAGGACAAAAGGTCGGGAAACAATGAATGATTGCAAATGAACTCAGCTGCTATCACTGTCCACCAGTTACATTTATTGGATTTTTGTACTAATTTCCCTATTTGGCCTATCCCATAACTCAAGGGCACATAAGGGTGCCAAATAAGCTCAAGGGCTTACTGTTGCAGCTGTGTTTTCTCTCTGATTGTAAGTGTGATCAGACTACCAGGCAGTATGAAACCAAGGCTTTTCTGAGACTGATTATAATTGGACTGTGATCTCTCAGAGATATATTCACGTAATCCATCAATTAAGGAGGGTAAATTTGAGCCAACCATAAACTGCAAGTCCTACAGGAAGGTGCACTTATGCATCTAGATTCAGTTATACTGGATCCTTGGACTTTCATATTTGTCTATATCTATTTTATTATACAGGAGAGGCTAGAAATATGTAAAAGTACTTGTCTGGAATCATGTTTCTTCTACCACTACAAACACCCATATATTTAGTAAAAATATGTTTATTCAAGTTTGCTACAAAAAATATGGCAAAATAAGATTAATAACTACTGATGGTGGAGCTGTTTTTGCCTTGAATGCATGAAAAGAAGCAGCAAATCAAAAACTCTCCTCAAAGTCATTAGGGGAGGCAATCTGTCTTTCATTTGTGAATTACTAAATATTCATGGTCATTGTCACTCTCTTGCATACGGCCTTTCTTACACAAAACTTGTCTTAAAAGTTAAATTAATCATTTTTATTTATTTATTTATTTTTGTGAATGATTGAGCATATGATTTTCACATTATTTTGTATTAAAAACTTTAGCCTTACCATATCCAGTTCTCAAATGCTTTGTAAACAAATTAACTGTATGTGTTTTGTTTTATGGACTTATTTCAGTGACTTAAAAATCTTTAGTTTTTCACTAACCATGCATGAGTTTTGTTTTATTAAAAATACAAACTTGAACAAACATGCTACTCACAAATTTTCTTTTTTTTTTTTTAAATGCAGTCCATTTACCATTTACCATAACATTTTTGAAGGCCTAGACCTTTATCAGTATAACTAGTGAACACTGGCTTTGAACCATATATATTTAAAAAGTATCCTATAAACTAAAAAATGGGTATGTAACTGGTACACTGACAATATACTTATGAGTTCACGAAGTATATTTGCAATACTAAATAAAGTTAGGGGTGGAAAGAAACCTCAAAATCCAGGACATTTACAGAATATATAAACAGACATCAGCATAAAGATACCAGGCATTACTTGAAACCAATCTAAAGGTAAGAGAATTCAAAGGCATGTCACCAATGAAAGCACATGTGGGTGTTAGATATTCCATCTGTATTTCTTTGAAACTAGCTCAGTTAAAATATTAACCAGATGTTGAACAGCAATATTTTCTCCAGAAAGACTCCTATTATCATTCCCCTCTTTTCCCGCACCTAGAGTTTGCTTGTTTTAGTTCTTACAAGTTATGCTTCAGTGTAAGAAACAGTTTGACACTGCTAGCTGATGAGAAAACAGAGCTGTAGGCCTATTTGATAGTTCAATCAAGGGAGAATAATATGTCATCTGGAAGAATTGTCACATTCCACATTACAAGATGGGAAATCCAGAATTGATATCTTGAGTTATCATGCTTGTTCAAATTGGTTCAAAATGAACACAAATATAGAAGAAACCATCTCTGTTAATTGTTTTCAATGTCAATGTAATTTGATAAATTATTTTAAAACACTGATGTTTTGTGAAGCTACTAATGGCTGGTATTGGATTGATTAAAGGTGGACAAGTTTATTTACATTCAGGAAGTTAAAGGATTAAATGCAGAAGTCATCAACACTAACATGAGCATGTTAAATCCCTATCTGCATTCAAGCTTTGTGCTTCAAATCACAAATCAGTAATAACCAAACCGTATTAAAAATAATAAATGAATTCCCTCAATAATACAAATAATAATAAAAATTGCCTGGTACATTCACACCCATACATGAGTCTCCTCTCAATTACTGTCAGCTGGAAAGTTCATTAAGAGGTTATTGGAAGTGTAACTCAAATCCCTTTTAGTACTTTCATTACCAGCCATATGGAAAGAAACTCACCAAAGTATCATATGGAAAAGCAATGGCGCTGTTCAGACAGACAGCGAAAAAAAAAAAAAGTTTGGTATATCGAACTGTTTTTGAAGGTGGATTATTAGTTAACTAAATTCATAACATAAATTTGCAAATAAAATCCAGTACAGGTATGCTTTGAGTCTTGTTTTTCTGCACAATGAACATGCAGTGCAATAATGCAAAGTTACAATATTTTTATTCAAATTTTAATTTAACATGCAATGAGGTCAAAAGGGTCCAGCCTACCAATTATGTTTTTGTGTTTTTATTTACTAGCCCTTGATTTACAGAAATAAAATACAACCATATTATGTTGGTAAGAGACAGAGAAAGAGAGAGAGAGATATTTTAATCCAGTGGTTAAAGGGACTACATCAAAAGCCCTTGTTATAAGTGACACTTTTAAGTGGATTTATTTACTTGCACTTGCACCTGCTTTGTGCACACTTAATATACAATCATAACTTGATTTAATCCCTCAAGGCAAGGTAGGTCTATTTATATAGCACATTTCATACACAATGGTAATTCAAAGTGTTTTACATAAAAGAAAGTAAAGAATCATAAAAAAAAGAATCACAGCAATAAAACAAGAAAAAAAAATGTTTTAAATGATTATGATAATTAATTTAAAACAGTTAAATAGAAAATGATTATGCATAAAATAATCAGAAATGCAATCAGCTTGGATGTAGCTAAACATAGCTAAACAGATGAGTTTTAAGTCTAGATTTAAATGTGGATAATGTTTTAAAACATCTGATATCTTCTGGAAGCTAGCATACTTATGCACTCATCTGTGGCAAAATTAATTACATAGCAGAAGGGGAGGAACAACCAGACTCAATTAATGAGTGATAAAATAACCTTAATTCATCCACTATACGAATCTGAGTACAGCGTATATAGTGCATCATTTAGGATGTAACTAGTGATTTGCGGACCCTAAGCAAACTTCAGGTATGGGACCCTAACACAACAACTATTTACTCTTTTACTTTTGTAACTCTTATTTCGCCCTCATATTTTACATTTGCATGTGATTGCACTTGTCAACTGAATGGTAGAACAGAATAGTCACAATCTTCAATCTTTTAAAAAGTCAGAAACATTAAATGAGTAAACTTTCTTCTCTGAGGTGAATAAGTTGAACGAGTAACATAAAATAATCCATAACTCAATATAAAATAATTTGTTTTATTTAAAACTAAATCATTTGTTTTCATTTATTGAAAAAAAAACTTGACCCTATATAATAAAGCTTTATCTATTATTTTTCTATTCTATCTACTTTTTTATTATTTTTTATTTATTATTTAAACATATATAAATTAATAAATGGACCTTGCAAGTTGCATTAGACTAACCGGGATTTGTCACAGCACTTACAGTACGTAATGTTTCCCATAACTTTATTATAATAATTAATAATTATATTAATATTTTAACAATAAACAAATAATCACCATTAAATACATAAAAGTGGCACTTTTTTATTTAGTTACACGTGAAGATAAAATAGCATGAATTTAAATAAACTAAACATGATGTTTTGTGATTACAACAACTACATTGCAGCTTAGAAACTGTTTAACACTTGAATGATCTACACCCAAGCTCATATTTTACAAAAAACATGCATGTACACGAACTGCAGTAGAAGTTATGTAGAAAATTTAGTAGTTCAGGATGTAAATTATAACCTTAAATTCTAAAATAGTTAATCACGGTTGGGCCATTGAGAATTACAAACTTGATCATGAAATATAATTCTAAATACTATACTCAGTTAACATGGGTTACTTGGCACTGCTTTTGTGGTGTTGAACAGCTTAATAAACCATTCACAATTGGCTCAAAAAACACACAATTATTTTTAAAACAATTCTAAAATGATTCTTTAATAAATTTTAGTGTATTGAATTGAACACAAACTGTCACAAAATAATTGATTTATGAGCAATTTACACATTGATTGATGATGCTTGTGAACAAGGCCCACTGTCTATATTGTATTGTACAGTCAATCACTTACCATTACCAGTGTAACATGATAGATTAAATATATAACCTAAAATTCATCAGTTTGTTTTAATGCAGATTGTTCAGGTAATTCATTAATTTTCTGTCCTTTTTTGCTGCATTGCAACTTAATTGACTCCAACTTTCTTGGATTCCAGTTGTTGTGGCCTAAAATAACATATAGGTTTCAAGTGTCCTGCCCATCACTGTCCTCCTGCTGTTGGGTGACTGGCGGGTTGCCTGGATAATCTAGAAGCGAAATAGGGGTATCCTTTGCTCCAGTTCGCTCCCTCTCACGTCTAGTGATTCCTCTGCTGCTTGCCTTCGAAGATATTGTCTGACCCCGGAACAGCTGAGCCTGACGTTGACATAGACCCACTTTGCTGAGCAGTATAAAGACATCTCCTTGGAAGGCCTTTGTGAAGATGGCATATAAGAAAGGGTTAGCGCAGGAATTCAGAGGGTAAAAGAGCACCAAGAGGATCTTGGAGTTTGACACAGTGATGAGGGGGTGGTCCAACGCAGCAGTCACAGCATAAATTGAAATTGGTGCCATGCAGAGGAAGTCTGTAAAAATGAGCACAGCCATGCGCTTGGCAATGTTGGTGTCTTTGTTGGCAGACTGATGACTGGGGTTGTGAACAGCACAATAGATCTTGATGTAACAGGCACAAATAACTACAAAAGCCAAGATGTTAAAAACAAGCACACATAGTATGTAGATCTGGTTCACAAGTGTCTGGGTGTCCATGGGCAGACAAATGCTGACCTTCTGGTAGCTGCTGACCCCAATGAGAGGCATAAGAGCCAATAAGAGGCAAAAGATCCAGCCTACTAGCATTATGACTGAAGCATGGGACAGACGCAACTTACGGTCCAGTCTCATGGCGTATGTGATAGCATACCAGCGTTCCAGAGTAATAGTGGTCAGTGTGTATACTGAAAGTTCACTAGCAAAGACAGAGAAGAACCCAGCTAGGTTGCATCCCGGACCTGTCTGCCAATCAATAGCATGATTATAGTATTCAGAACGTGTGTGGAGGTCCACAGAAGCAATCAGCAGAAGGTAAATGCCCATACACAGGTCAGCAAAAGCCAGGTGGCACATTAAAAACCTTGAAACTGACACTTTGTAGTGGCTGGTGAGCAGCACCAACAGTACAAGCAGGTTGCCCAACACAGCAAGCAAACTGACAAACCACACAGATACCCTTAGAAAGCTGAAACTCATGATGTCCTCACATGGGTTGAACTCATCAGGAGCAGGAAAACAAGCAATCTCCTCTCCCTCCTCACACACAATGTAGTCATAGCGGCTGTCAAACTCAGGGCTGGTGTCTTCCTGGGGGTTCTTCAGCGTTTCGCCAAAGCCAACATCATCATCTGGTTGCCCGCCAAAGTAGGTGTGGTAATGCGGTCTGCTGTAAAAGTCTTGGTGGTCGTAGGTGTCTCTAAAGAGGTTATCAGCTGATTCAATTCCAGGTTCCATGCTGCTGTGCTTGCCAGGGATTGTAAAAGTTCCCACAGATCTCTTCTGAAGTTGGTTATACCTGGCTGTTAGGTTACATATGATGTCCTCTAAGTACCTGCCATTTAAAAAGCAAATATCATTATGCTTGCATGCCAAAAAATATAATTAAAAAAAATATAATAAGGCCTTAAATCTTCATTGCATGTTCATTAAAACTACCATAATATTCAGACTTTTAAATAGAATAAGACAACCAATTATATGACACATAGTTTAGAGAGTATTGCAATGAATAATCAAGGCCACAAACCCTCTTTTTTTCTTCAAGTTTTTGAATGCACAGCAGTGGCTGGGGTAGGTCAGGTCTGCCGTAATCATGTGTCTGAAAGTCTTGATCGGTGGAAGTTTTTTGAGAGTCCAAACATTCCGAGCACAGAGTTCCCGAAGTGACTCCAAACCTCTGGTAGGTAGGGAAGTGACAGCCGATTCTGATATATCACTGATGAAAAAAAGAAGACAGCAGACTTTCAAATAATGGCTTAGATATGCAACAAAATTCCCAAACATTGAAATGTTTTTGGTACTTTGGTTGATGTTGCTTTTTACTAGTGCTTTTTCTAAAGTGTTGGCTGTTTGTTCTAATGACTTGCCTGTTTGAGAGCTTGACAAATAATTATATAGAGGAGATTCTGAAGACAAAAATACCTGAAATAAAGCTCCATTTTCGATAAACAGATCAGCTCCTTTTTAATTTCATCAGCACTAATGGTGCTCTTATATAGAGCATTCTACTAATACTAGAACAATACTAGTGCTGCTGTCAGTGTGTTCTGACACAATATTGTAAACAGTTGGTCAAGTCTTTATGTGCATTAGGGCTTGCTGGCTTTTTTTTGGGGGGGGGGGGGGTCTGTGGAGAAATCGGGTAAGATGTGCTGTGTGGCCTTCAGTATTAGATAAATAATAAATTTACCACTGCCTGTTTTTTTTTTTTTTTTTTTTTTCTGTTTTTTTTTTTTCTCTGAAAATCATCAGTCCTCCCTATAGGATTATAACCCTAAGCCAAAACTGCCCATTATGAAATGAACTTGTTGTTTTTGTTTTAAACAGATGTCCCAAAGAGTTTATTGTGCAACATGAGTTTAAAATTAAGAAGACAGAAAAAAAAAAAAAATTGCAGCCTGCTTGTCTCATTTTTTCATTTTGAGATAGTTAGCCAGTGACCTCATAGTAATGATTTCACACTAAGCGGACTCCTGAGAGGGTAGCCGAGGGGCCACATTATTAACTTATTAAATAATTATGATTTCAGCAGGCCCGCATTAGCAGACAGATAAGATTACTATGGTCAACATCCTGCATTCAGATGAGAATATATTTTTGGACTTACAGGAAAATTATTGGTAACACTGATGAAGAGTTGGCTAGATTGATGAAGTCTGTTGCAGATATAAATATATAATCTTTGTCAAATCAGTTAAACAACCTGTTATTTCCATTTTTTTTAAGTAAAAAATGTTTTCCATTCCATTTGTCTCATGCCATTTTCTAATCTCTAAATATTTTTTAACAAACTTGTACTATTCATATTGAAATGCTATATATTACAATCATAACACTATCTTAATCTTATAATTTACAGTTAATTTATAATTTACACACAAACACACACATATATATATTCACGTGAAACCCTACTGAATAACATTTTTTATTATTAGTTTAAGGGCTGGACGAAATAAATCGATATAAATCGGATGGACGAAATTAAAAGTCTATTGATTCATATTGTGCTCTATCATTTAGTTTGTGGTGAGGCAAAATACATTGTTTATGGCAATACGTTTTCAATATTTGAATGACGGCAGTCTTACATGCATTACACGGGATGCAAGCAGCCTGCCCCCCTGTGAATAACACAGGAGGGCAGGGTTTCATATTTTATTGAAGCTTCCCAGGGCGCCGCCATTGATTAGCGGACGCCCACCCGCTGTTAGCATTCCATTGACTCCCATTCATTTTGGCGTCACTTTGACAGCGAATAACTTTAGCTCTGAGGCATTTAAAGACTCCATTTGTCCGATAATAATTAAAAAAAAAATAATCACGAAAGTATATAAAAGGCTCTATTACCTTGTATCTTACGTTATGGCCCCGTAGAAGCAGTTTTTGAAAAAATAGGCTAACAATTGCATCATAAGCTGCGACTCTCTGTCGCACAGTAGAGAAATTACCGTATGGACAGGAGGAGAAGCTCGCAGGCAATCTTTTACTGTCTATGAAGCAATCGAGGGGACGTGGAGGCATAAAGTCAAGGGAGAAGCCCATAGAGAGTCCATAAAAGCAACGGTACAAAATTGTTCAACGACGTCTTTGCAAGATTCGGTGGGTGATTCAGATTTCTCTTGACACAGCTATTAGAAGAGTTACAATTGTCAGACAGGTTGCTCATGTCACATCTACGTCATCAAGCTCAGTTTGAGTCTGTGCAGTAAGCTCAACCCCAAGGAAGTGCATGCTTCTAATTGACTTCACTTGTCTCCGTTGTCAATCGGTTCGCTGTGTCCATTTCTTTTACTGTCTATGGAATAACAGCATGCGCGCGCTCACGTCACGTTTCTGTATGCTTGGTCACGAAAACGTAATGTTTGTATGCGTTTAAAACAAGCGCCAAGAAAGTAAAAAAAAACTTTAAAAATACATTTTAATGAGCATAATTAAGTATGAAAACAAGGATATACAGTCATACCAAAAATTAATCAGAGACCATATAGAATAATTTTTTTTTTTTTTTTTTTACTAGTGGGTGCAGGACACTAGAGTTCATTAATGTAAGAGAGGATAGCAAAATAAAGTAAACTGTGACAAATTATACCCAAAAATTCTTCATACAGTGGACTATCAGTAAAACTGATACAAATTTGGAACCAAAAATTATTCAGACCAAGTCTGGGGAAAAAAATGAAGTTCAGGTTTGCATGAACCTGGATGAAGGCATACCCAGGAGACTACAGGCTGTCATTAAGGCTAAGGGTTGTCCATCTAAGTATTGATAGTTGTGTAAATACTGTCATACTAACAGCTGTCTGAATATTTTTTGCTGATTGTAATCCATTACATACCTTTCTATCAAAGATATCTAATATTATCAAGATTAATTTGTTCTGACACAGTTTAACTGTGAGTTCTTGTCATATTTTATTACCATCTTCTATATAGAGAATAAACTGTGATAATGTGAATTGTTGAAGGTGTCTGAATAAATCTGGGTTTGACTATATCTATTTAATAAATTAAATTAACCAGCTAACATAATACATACTCTGGTTTCTGTACCCAATATTTAAAAAATGTACAAGTACTATAAATATATTGGTATCGGTACTCTGTATCAGCAAGTACTAAAAATAAAAGTATCGTGCGAGTACTGAAATAAAATTGTATCGGTGCATCCCTAATATATATATATATATATTTTATAACCAAAACGCAGCAAAATCATTTATGGACAAGGACAGTAAACCTTGAGTGTAAGAGCTTAAAGAGAACTACAGACACTGAATCTCAAGTGCTTTCAGAAGGAAACAAAAGGCACTCACAGGAGCATTGGCCCACTGCTAGTCCCAGCAAACATTCTTTCATCCAGCCATGTCAGCAGTTTATTTCTATGCAGGTACCTGTAAAGAAAATAATAATAATAATAAAAAAGGTTCAGTTTGGTGATTATAGTTCTGCCATTAAATGTTAAAGATTAAATTAAAAGACTTTTTGTGGTGCTTGTTAAGCCACAAACAAACCCATAAACCCTAAAGTATTTAGTATGTAACTTTTCCCAAAATATTTGTGCTATATAAATGCTCCTTGTTAAGAATAGGTGCACAATTATTTGTTATAAGTCATCAAATTGAGGTCTTTCACCTGGCTAGTGGCAAAAATCACACAGATTTATATTAAAGCACACATAGGATGTAACCATTTAGCAAAATGCCACAAAACCTTAGCATCACATTTTCTTTAAAAATGCAATCTCAAATAATTTAATTCTAAACAAGTTAATTAAAATATTAAAAGATGCTCCTTTAAATACACAACAAACAATTTAAGGTTTTTTTTTTGATATTTTCCTGCAAAACAAGACAAAAATACTGAATGCTGAAGAAAATGACTCTGTGCAATGTGGTTTCTGAAGTGACATGAATTTCATAATCATGCAGTATGAATTCTCCAGTGCAATGTAACAGCCCAACAAGGCTTGCTGGGGGGCCCACATTTACAAGCAATTTAGCAATCCAGAAATAGAGTTTAACCATTCCACTTTCATCAGGTGCTTTTGTCCTGGTTTAGCAGTCCAATGTAAACATGCAAAAAAAGAGACATTAGCAACAGATTACAACCTAAGGGAGTTTGAGATATGAGGGAGATTGATATTAATATCCTGTATTCTCAGCAGAGCTTAAAGGGATAGTTCACCCCAAAATGAAAATGTTGTCATTGATCACTTACTCCCATGTTTTTCCAAACCATAAAAGCTTTGTTCATCTACAGGACACAAGTTAAGATATTTTGGATGAAAACCGGGAGGCTTGGGGTCATTCTTGAAGAATTATTATTTTTTCCGATTGATGAATCTGATTGTAGTGTTTACATTAACGAGAATAAAGAAATCAGGTTGATATGGACAGTTATATGTCACAAGCTTCAAATCAGAATAGTTTTTTTTTTTTTTTTTTTTACATGCGCAAACTGCACAAATAGTGAAAATGGCATATAGATTATATAGAATTTCTCACTGTTTACACACAATAACCACTCTCCTACACGGATTTCTTTCTTTCTTTCTTTCTTTTTTTTCAGAATAATATTTACCCATTTATTGATATATATACATATAAGCTGCTGTGCTGTTCATTTATCACCAAAAAAGCCCCTCCTCATGCCCAAAACAGGTTGCCTCTGGATGAAGATCCACTTCACAGTGGTCGAGTGAAAGGAGAGCTTTATAATGACATGACACTCATTTATACAACACTTTATTCAAAAGGAAGAGCTGCATCATTGCACATGCGTAGTCATTTCAGTTTCATGGTTCAATCCGACTGAGTGTTTACAAGCACTCTCAATCATATTGGAAGAGGAATAAACCACCCCCTTCAATCTGATCAAAATTTCATTACGATCGAGCGCAATCGGATCAATTAAGGTGTTTACATGAAAGCTTGTTAATGTAGCCACTTTTACTTCACTTAAATCTGGATCCCTATAAATCTGCTGGGCTGGACAATATAGATCATTTCTTTTTAAAATTTAAAAATTAATCTCTCTTTGGTATCATGTGAGATTCCCAAAGATTGGAAAGCTGCCGCGGTCATCCCCCTCTTCAAAGGGGGAGACACTTTAGACCCAAATTTTTACAGACCTATATCTATTCTGCCATGTACTGCGACAATATTCGAAAGCCTAATTAATAAACAGATTATAAAATATTTTGAGTTCCACCATTTATTCTCAGCCGCGCAATCTGGTTTCAGAGCTGGTCATGGATGCACTTCTGCCACGTTAAAGGTACTTAATGTTATCATAACCTCTATCGATAGTAAACGTTATTGTGCAGCCGTCTTTATTGATCTTGCCAAGGTTTTTGACTCGGTCAATCATTGTGTTCTTATTGACAGACTTAATAACCTTGGTTTCTCAAGAGAATGCATTGCTTGACCTTCAACTGCTTTTAAATGCTAATAAGACTAAATGCATGCTTTTTAATCGTACACTGCCCACATATGAGTTATGATACCCCCGAGCCAAGACAATATCTGATTGGTCAAGACAACATTTGAGGTGTGGCCAACAGGCCAGTTTAAATACTCAGGAGACCATAAAATCTTGCTTTTAGCTTCTAGCATTGCTTCTTAGCTTCTGCTATTAGTCATGTTTGCTTTTAGTTTACTTTTAGCGTGTAGCTTTGCTTCCTAGCTTTTGCTTTTAGCCATGCTTTTAGTCATCACTGTTCTTTGAGTGCGGTTCCAGCCTGCTTCAGCCTGCACACCTGCTGCTACTTAGCCACGATGAGAAGAAACACCACCTAGTCTCGTCAAACGTTTTTTCTTTTTTTGTTTTTTTTGTTTGAGAGTTTCGTGTTCTGAGTTAAGTTTTGTAATGCCGTGTCTCCGAGTCTGACCTCGAGTGCCCGTTCAACTTCAACCAGCCCACACAACTCTGCATTGTCAGCCAACGCTCCACCACGGGCTTCCCAAGACGTCACTTCAATGACTACTGAACTTCCAGCCAATCAGCAACATCAGGAAACCCCCCTTTCAACGAAAAGAAAGGAAACCCCGTTACACAGGAGACGCAAGTAGTACCTCTAGACTCTGATCTATACTGGTATATCTAATATAATTTTAACCTCATTGAGGAACTCAGTGCGAGGGGTTAATTAAGTGATTGATGGTTGTTCATGTCTATGCAATTTCACGTATTGCTGTAAACTTGGGATTCCACATTTTCATTCTCTTAAACTCATTCTTCCCTAACTTTCTATCTTCCTGCAACTTGTATGAATGTGTGAGTGCGTGTGCTTATGTGTTAGATTAGCTTATATGTCTCAGATTTATCTTATAAAGCCTTATTCATATTGAAAGGAGAAGTATCTTGTGTTTTGTGCCGATCTTGTTACTGTGCTAATTGATAGTTTTTTTTTTACTATACTTTGGATATTAATATCCAGCGCAGATTTGATGTTAAATGGCTCATTCAGAGAATGGCAGGGCGTCTCAGTGATCAGCCGTGAAACATTGATTCTGTTCTAATTCCCTTTAAAATCTTAAATTATTTCCTTTTGAGCTAAATTGACTTGTTTGCCTTACATTATGTTTAAACCTAATAATTATTTGCATAATTTATTTTTGCATTACATTAACCTGTACTCTGTAACATGTCTGAAAAGCTTGGTTTTCTTCTTTAAAGCTGGTTTTAATTCCCCATTTATCCATGGCTTATCATTTGTATACCTTTTAATGCATTTTGTTTGTATTATTATAGACATTTATGACATTAGCCACACAAAAATGTATATAATCTGTCATTTAAATTCTCACTAGTATCTTTAAAGAGATGCCATACTGTACAATCAAAACATCCGTTAAGACAGTAAGATGATTATTAATTTGTCATTGTCATTAGGATATGTCCCCAAAACCTTCAAACTGGCTATTATGAAGTCTCTCATCAAAAAAACACAACTAGACCCCATAGAACTAGTTAATTACAGACCGATCTCAAATCTTCCTTTTCTTTCCAAGATACTAGAAAAGGTATAATCCTCACAATTATATTCCTTCTTATAGAAAAATGGTACCTGTGAGGATTTCCAGTCAGGATTTAGACCATATCATATTACTGAGACTGCTATCATTGGAGTTACAAATGACCTGCTCTTATCATCTGATTATTATCATCTGTTTTTATCTCTCTTTTAGTGCTTTTGGTGCTTAGTGCTGCGTTCAAACATTATTGACCACAACATTCTCTTGAATAGACTAAAAAACTTTGCAGGCATTTATGGAAGTGCATTAGCATGGTGTAGGGACCCTGTTGAACAGACACAAATAAACCTGTGAATCATCATGTGAGCTGTTGAAACTCTACATTCCAGAGACATCTAAAGCTTCTCCTCCTAACCATTTTGCAAGTCATTAAATTAGTCAAAGGAATTAACCAAGGCACCCAATTGCCTCAAAGAGATGTCTAAAACCATGATAAAACCATGAACAGTGATAATCCAAGAATCAAAGCCATTTTGTTTAGAACCATGCCAGCAAATGGTTGATTGTCCCCTGCTGACCCGTGTGTGTCAAGTCATCCAGAACTCAAATTCTCCGTTGAAACCTCATTGACTGCTGAAAACTTCAGTTTAAAGCCAAGCAACAAATCTCTCAGAAGAACTTCCAGTGTGCTTCACCATCCGATCTTAAGCGGTAAAGATAAGACAAATATCTGCTTTTATGATTCTCTTGAGCCCCTTTCACACTGCTATTCCGGCAAATACACACCATGTTGTTCCAAACCGAAGCATGGTGTTAGTTTTCACTGTTATACTGATGATACTCAGCTCTATATTTCTTTGCGGCCCAGAGGAACATACCAATTTGAAAAACTAACTACAATGCATAATCGGTATAAAAACCTGGATGAGGAATGATTTCTCACGGCTTAATTCTGAAAAAACAGAGGTGTTAATTATAGGACCTAAAAACTGCATGTAATAACCTAGAAGACTGTCAAGACTTGATGGCTGCTCTGACAATTCTTCATCAATTAGAAACCTAGGTTTGCTATTTATAAGCAATTTTTCCTTTGAAAGCCACATTTCTAGCATTTGTAAAACTGCTTTTTTCCATTTCAACAATTTATCTAAATTACGCTTTATGCTCTCAATGTCAAATGCAGAAAGTTTAAATCAAGTGTTCATGACCTCTAGGTTAGATTAATATGGTAATGCTTTATTGGTTGGTTGTTCTGCACGCTTAATAAAGAAACTCAAAATGCAGCAACTAGAGTTCTAGAGTTAGTCTAGAGTCCTTACTATGACCATATTATGACCATATCAGCCAAGTTCTGTCAACACTGCACTGGCTCCCTGTTAAACACTGTATAGATGTTAAAATCTTTTATTATAAAGCCCTATTGTACTATAGCCCTTTGAGTCCACTGCGTTCTCAAAACTCGGATAATTTGATAATACCTAGAATATCAAAATCAACTGTGGGGAGCAGATCCTTTTCCTATTTAGCGCACAAACTCTGGAATAGCCTACCTAACATTGTTTGGGAGGCAGACACAATCTGACACATAACACACTAACACATTTCTAATATTCAAATCCGTTACAGGATTTTTAGGCTGCATTAATTAGAAAAACCGGAAGAGGGAACACTTCCCATAACACACAATGTAATTACTACATAGAAGAATGGCATCTACATTAATTTTAGTCTATTTCTCTCTTATTCCGAGGTCACCGTAGCCACCAGATCCAGTCTGTATCCAGATCAGATGGTCACTGCAGTCACTCGGATCTAGTACTATACGTATCCAGCAGATGGTGGATAAGCATCTAGAAAGGGACCTCTACAGCCCTGATTGTCAGCTGAGACTAGGACAACTCGAGAGTAGGGTTGGGACTGAGAACCGGTTCTTAATGATGTTTTATTAACAAGGCTCTTACAATTTTCCCTGACATCCTCTTATCTTTCGGCTGTGCCAACAATTCCTCCAATCGGAAGTTGACCATATTTAAGCCTGAGACAAACGCTGATTAAATCTGATGCTCCGTCCTTGCAAAGAGTAAATAAAGTGGAGCCCTTTTATTTATCTCCCAGCAATCAACCAAACTTCACTCCTAAATCCACTCCAGCAAATATATGATATTTACTTATTTGTGGTTATGGCTTTTGAGAGTATGACGATTTATAACGATTTATAACACAAAGAACACATTGCATCCAAAATGGATTATATTTCTCAAAGTTATAATGTACTGTATTATAAGTCTCATATCTTGACATTTTTCTTATGAAACTTAATGTGTAATATAATTATAAGTAGTAATAATAATAATATAGTTTTTCTTTCAAACAGCCATAAGATCAGATATGAGACATTTGCTTTGAACTATTTTTATTGTAATATCAGTTTGATTATTTTGATGGTACATTTTAGACAGGTGTTGATAAGTAACTCTGCAGCTACATGTCAACTAGTGGTCATTAGAGTATATGTCTGCTAATGTAAATATATGCTAACACTTTATTTTGATGGTCATCCAATAGGGGTGTGCACAGATAGCCGAACATTCAAATATTTGTTCTGTTCTAATTATTCGATAAATAAAAATGATATACGAATTTCAAAAAAAAAAAAAAAAAAAAGTTCACAATAAAACCTAATTTGATCACTTTCTGTGATCCTCCACGGCATATTTGAAGATTGTATGCAAGCAAAAAATAATTAATGAATTAATAAGGGGCCGTTCACATATCATGCCTAAAAACGCATGGAAAGCGCTTTCTCCTTCTTTCCAAAGCGCTCGGGCAGAAGCGCTCCTGAGATGTCTGCCGTTGCTAAGCAACAATGACGCGCTCTCTCCATGAGGACGTGGAAATTTCAGCAAAGGATAAATGGATTTGCAGCACAAAAAATCGCTTTTTAGTAGCCCTGCTACTAAATTTATTTAAAAATGGCAATCCATATACAGCTATGATCAGCTGTTCCTTCATCTTGGCTGAGCTTTCAACGTTGTTACGGGAAAGGATTAAGCTGAATGTTTAGTCCTTGTTACATGACCTGCGGTGCGCTTGCGGCATTCTGAAAAGTTGAGATGTTTTTAACTCGATGTGGTGCGGACGCACCTGTTTTCGCGTGCGCGTAACGACCGTGTGTCGCTTCCAATTATGAGTGCGCATACCGCACGCCTACATCTGGAAAAAACAAACTTGAGAGCGCAAAAAACTCGATATGTGAATGGCCCCTAAGAACTGCGGTCTTCTACAGTACTTCAAATATGCCGTGGAGAATCACAGAAAGTGACCGAATTCAAGAACATTGCGACATCTCTCAAGCAACGAATAAACACCGCTCACTTGGAGAATGCAGTGAAAACTCCTCTTCTCGCGTCTGCCCTAGACCCTCGGCACAAACATCTCAGGTTTCTCGATGAAAACATGAGAAGTAAGAAAAAAAACTTTTTTGAACATTATCAGAACATTTTCCTTGATGCGAGTTGTGCGGATGCAGCCGCCACCGCCACCAACGATGAAGAGAATGCAATGCCCACTCGTCGGGAAAGGCTGAGCCAGTTCTTCAGCGATGATTACAGAGAGTTCAGCCGAGACGAGTGGGAACAGTTCTTGCTGGAGCCATGTATTCCACCAGATGAGGATCCCATTCAGTGGTGAAACGAAAACACGAAGTGCTTCACAAAACATATTTGCTTAGCACACCGTTATTTGTGAGTCCCGCCAACGTCTGTGCCGTCAGGGTGCGTTTTCTCTGCGGCCAGCCTTATTGTTAACAGACTAAGGAGCCGACTTTCTCCCGATCATGTTTACATGCCTGTGTTTCTCAACAAGTCATGTAAAACAATAGGGAAAAAAAATCTAAAAAGATTTGCTGACAGTTTCAAAGTTTCAAAGTTAAGTGCAGACTATGTTCTACAATAGCCTGATTGCTGCAGGCTGCTTTGTTATTTCTTTTATCACTTTTTTTTTTTTAGCTTTGAATCTGTACTTTTGTTTGCACGCATTGTTAAAGGTTTTCAGCTACAAATAACGATGTGTAATGTTCAAGCTTATTGTGTGTAAGCTTGTTCAAAATGACGGAAACAATAAATGTTGCTGAAAAATAACATCTGTCTCATTAAACTTAATTTAAATAAACTAATATTCAAATATTCATTTTTTTTGTGAGCTCAAATATTCGAATGTGATATTTGCGGAAAACGCCCATCCCTCTCATCCAACAGATAAACTGACTATAAGTGCCTTTGCAAGTAAGTCAACTTGTTCTACCATACTAGATTTGACCACTCTTGAGCATACTAATACTCTAATGAGAGTTAGTTAGCGTGTAGTTGCAAAGTTGCTTTTAGTTGATTGATTAAGGGGACCATCAAAATAAAATGTAACCATATAAAACATTGAATATTTTTCAGCTAGAGTATCAAGCTCACATCGGTTAATTAACATTCACTCAAGAGTCCAGAGTCCAGAGCCTAAATCATAACATTGGCCCCTTCCTATTAGAGACCTGCATGATCGCGGGACCCATCGCAGCAGAGTGCAGCATGGGACAACACTTGACATGCGGGTAGAGACTTGTGTCTGCAGGATGTGGGAGAATAATTAGGTTGTGCTCACACTAGGCAATCTTGACCGTGCCGGAGCATGTTTGACCCCCAAAGCCTGGTTCGTTTGACTAGTGTAATTGTTCTGTTTAGTAGTTCTGGCTCGGTTGAAAGAGGTGGGTCAAAGCAGGGTTCAGTTATATATAGATCAGTGAGTGTGAGCGCTAAACGCACCGGAGTGCAGATCTTCTGATACAAGCTACATGATTGCATGAATATTTCTGAGCGATAGATTTGAAAAGCAATATTGAGAGAGGAATGCATGTAACCGTGTCCCATACGACTCAAAATAGTAAACCACAAAGTCAACAAAATTATTAATAACAGTGGACATTGGTTTGTGAATGTTGATGCTTAACCTATATAAATTTGATCAGGAGCATCCCCCCCTGTGACCTATGATGTGTCTGTATGTGTATTCAGATCCAGTGAGCAACGGACTTTCATTATAATAAAACACTGCGTTAATGTGTGCTAAAATAATTGTTGGAATTAATCAATTAGCCCTATCATTAACATAATAGTTTACCCAGCAATAAAAAAGGGTTCCCAAACTTTTGAGTGGGGTTATTTTAATAATTTCAGCATTGTTTTTGTCTTGTGGACTAAATGTTAATATCTTTTATGTACAATATCTTACTCAGGACAGTACTAAATAAAAAATAACATGCATTTAGTATGATCTCTCTTATTTTTTGAAAATTACTCATATTTTCACAGATTCTGCAGATTCTGCTTTACTTTATGATAGCTTTATGTGAGCTATCATATATATAAATATGTAATTATTTTTTATTTATTTAATTTTTTTGATTGCACTTTTCCATGCTTGGGTAAACTATTCTGTTAATGATCAATGATCCATAAATGTGTTGCATCACACTTGTTTATATATGCTTTTAGATACATTTTTTGATTTGTGTTATACAGGTTTTTATAAAGAACTTAACACTGTGTCCAGCTTTGTGCCATTGAAAGCATGATGTTGGACTTTTGTAAAGCCATTGCTGTACAGCCTCCTGTTGAATAAAAAGCAAAACAAATAGTCATTTCTTTGTGCAAAAAATTTGCCAATAACAGTGCCTACTTCTTGGTCAGAATATGTTCACAATATAGAGTGGATGTAAAAATAGCCTCTTCAGGAGATAGAGATGCTTGAGTCAATCGTATACTGCAAATTACTTCACCAAGAACTAGAACATAATTAAAATAGTCTGTGCTAAAAGTCTTTATTTTAATCCAATCAATTAAAATAAAATGGAACTAAAATCTTCCAATATAACTATAAGTAGTGATACAGCAGTTATGAACTTTCTCAAAAAAATAAAAATAAAAATCAGTCAATCCTGGAGGAAATGGATGAACGACAGCTCAAAACTAATTTTTCTCTGTTAGTATGACAAAAATGTGAATATGATGGAATTTGACAAGACTTACACTGACAGCAAATCATTGGTAATGCCAAGAAAAGCGTTAGCTGGAATTTGAGCAATATAGGGATTATCGCTTAGTTCTCTGCAGGAAGAGAAGAAATAGATTAAAAGAATGGCTTCAAATACATTGATCTATGAAATCTGCTGCAATATAGAACAGTCCTCACAGTAGGAAGTATGAGTCATCAGCCTGGATATTGTTCAGGACAGGGAAGATGGTGAGGCCTGTGTTGAATAAGCCTCTGAAAATACAACACCTGATGGTTATTATTTCAAGTTCTTATGAACTGTTCATAGTGACATTGATTTTATTAAGCTAACTGCACTTTAGGTTGCAAATAAATGTTCCTACTACTGAGTGCTCTAATGTTATTGCTGGGCTGACTACCTGGTTATAGCTTTACTTATCATATATATATTAGGGGTGTAACGGTTCACAAAATACACGGTTCAGTTCGATACAAGACACTGATGTCACGGTTCGTTTCGGTACGGTTCGGTACGGTTCGGTACGTTTTAGATACAGCAAAATGTAAAAACATGTCAACTTTTCAGAATGCCGCAAGCGCACCGCGGGTCATGTGACAAGAACTAATCAATCAGCTTCATCCTTTCCCGTAACAACGTTTAAAGCTCAGCCAAGATGAAAGAACAGCTGATCATAGTTGTATATGGATTGCAATTTTGAAATAAATTTAGTAGCAGAGCTAGCCTACTGCACGTGATTTTTAGAGCTGCAAATCCATTTATCCTTTGCTGAAATTTCCGCGTCTTCATGGAGAGAGCATGTAATTGTTGCTTAGCAAAGACGCCTCAGGGGCGCTTCTGCCCGAGCACTTTGGAAAGGAGGAGAAAGACGTTCCTAGCGTTTTCCACGCGTTTTTAGGCGCAATATGTGAGGCGCTCGCTCACTCAGCACGCGCTGAAGGCTCGTTGCGAAATGTCTAATGCATTTAACAGACCAGAAATAGAAGATCCTCCAGTAACCAACAGGTCTGTTTGGGTGCACTTTGGATTCCCTGTAAGCTATAATGGTGATGATAGAATGAATGGTAAATAGTAAGGTCTCATATTCGCGTAAATGTAACGTAAATGTAGCCTATCAATCGCCACGGTGATGTCTTTTGCCCTGTTTGAATCCATTGGAAATGTATGTCAAATGCTGCGGGGATAGTTTGTTGCATGTATGTTTCTCCTTTTTTTCGTCTTTTCCCAGATACTGTCACAGGTGATGTCGGCTGTGGGATTACAAATTTATAAAATGTTAAATCTAGGTTCCAATATAATAATAGACATTTTGGGGTAATAAAGCTGACATCCAAGAGGCTCAAATCAGGAAAATCAAGTGTCTGAGACAGCTGTGCCTTTTGTCTCTATGATAATGTGAAGGTATCAGTGATACTGTCAGGCACCTCTGTATTTAAATGACACTGTTATGCTGATAAGATCAAGGCTGGGAAGATGCCAGTGTCTGGTACTTTCCTGATTGCATTTGCATGCTTTGTTAAAATGGTCTCCACCTCTACTGTATGGATCCCTCCCACTTGAATGTATATAATCTACAATGTCTTAAGGACAAGTTAGACCTTTTGATGACTGCAGCGCCTTGCAAAGCGTTCTCAATAAAGAATCCTGCTGAAGATTACCCAAGAGTCTCCTGGTCTTCGTTTCTGAGTTCCCAACAGTTTTTGGTGCTGTGACCCGGATAGAGCTTCTCACCTGAATCCAGATTGAAACTGCAATCTCAACAAAGATCTGACTTCATTCCAGACTGAATCTTTCTTTACAACCAATGGTTAGTGAGTGTACCTCTATCCAAAAGAACCTTTAAGACCAGAACAAATGTTACCCTCTGCGCCGTCAGAGAAGAGTTAACAGACAACTGTAGGGTTTGGTTAACTAAGTTACCCTCTAAAAATTATATTTTAGAGATGAAAATAATCCTCTGTTTAGGCAGGGAAGATTAGCATCACATGCTAATATTTTGCTACCCTCTGTGTCTAAAAGTTTGTGTTTTCATCCTCTGGTTGTCAGGGAAGTGTTAGAAGTGTCCTTTTGTGTCAGAAAGACATTACAAAATGTTGAGAAGGAATCCTAAGCTGATTCCAGCAACTAAGAAAGGTGGACTAGCTGCTCCTTCATGGACAGACAGTGAGTTCAAATCATTGTTAGGACAACACATGGACTCATAGTGACAGAGTCAGTCAGATTGGATTTGATAAAGAAATTTTTTATTGATCCAGAAAAAGTATGGTCAATTGAAGAATGTAAAAAGGTACTAGGATCATGTATTCGCACAAACAATGTGAAAGGCATTATCTGCTGCCACAGAGAATTTGGTTTAGCGCTAGCTACGCAACATTCTCAGCGTACCTCAGAACTAGAGGAACAGAACAAAGAGCTCAGAGCTAAAGTATCCTCCTTGACTAAGAAACTGAATCGCAACAAAGCTGCAGCAAAAACTGATGTGGAAGAGGTTAGTCAGACTGATAACAATTATCCTGAATTACAAGCTTTCTTTGAAACAGATGTAGCCATCCAGTCAGTAACTGATGTAACTGTAGATTCAGTAAAGGTATGTGGAGCGAGGAAAAGATCTTAGAGGATTGAAGGAACTGAAAGTGTTCCTGCCAACTGTTGTGGGATGTGTCTTTAATGTGTTTAGTTTGTATTATAAAGCCTCTCATAAAAAATCACAACTTGACCCCAAAGAACTTGTTAATTATAGACCAATCTCGAATCTCCCTTTTCTGTCCAAGATACTAGAAAAGGTGGTATCCTCACAATTATATTCCTTCTTAGAGAAAAATGGTATATGTGAGGATTTCCAGTCAGGATTTAGACCGTATCATAGTACTGAGACTGCTCTCCTTAGAGTTACAAATGATCTGCTCTTATTACTCTTATTACTACTACTTATTACCAGTGTAATAGCGCCGCAGCTAAGCTAATACAAAATGGTGGCCGCTCGCTATCCCTCCTATGTTTACGGACGGGAAACCAACTACTCAAACCCTCAAACGTTCATGTCACTAACCAATGTTGAGGATAACAGTCAAGGTACTGTGAAAGCTTATGAACGCAAGGCGGAGAGGAAACATAAACATTATAACCCATTCCTGTGTGATGAAAGTTGCACTAACACGCTTACTAATGGAGAAGATCTGTTCGCACCGTTCGACAGCCCCGCCCATTTTTCGCCAACAAATCCCTTTTGCAGAGGCAACAGTCAAAGCCATGGCTCCGTGGGGAGGCCAGACAGTCACATTTTCACATACCCTGCTCCAGACATGCCATTTAAGGGGCACTATGAAGTCACAAACCCTTTTGCCAATGCTCACATTGGAAGTTTTGTACACAGCACACCAGCTATATCCAAACCTGAAGCCAGTACACTTCCCATGCCCTGCTCTTTTATTAATCCTGACATGACTGTAAAACATGGACATTTCCCATTGTGCCAGCCCTGTCCCTCATCTCAAACACGTAAGAGCCGCTCTGCGTCCCGTCAGCCTCCTCTGTCGGACAGTGATGAAGACTATAACCCCAAAGAGAGAGTCCCCACTCTACGTCCTGGCCATTACGACGGCAGCACACTGTGGAGAGAGTTTCTGCACAGGTTTGAGAGCTGCGCAGAGGCAAATCATTGGTCAGTCAAAACAATGGCCATTCACTGTGTTCCACCTTAAAAGCCAGAATCGTGAAATAAACATTCACATGCGCCTATCTGAGCTGGAGGTATGTGCAGTCCTGGACAGCGGAGCGCGGAGGAGCATGCTGCCCCTTCACCAATACAACGCCATTCACCAAGACGTGAGACCACCGCTTCATCCACCGTAGAGACTTTGCTTGGGGTGGGACCAGGAGACGTGCTAGTGCTCGGTGAGGCTAAGATACGGTCAGTATCAACAACCGTCAAGTTGAAGTGGACTTCCTTGTAGCGTATATAGAGGGTGATGAGTTGCTGCTTGGCCATCCTTTCCTAACCCAAGCTGAGGCCCGCCTTGATTTCGGTAAGCTCCGCATAATTCTGTTTGGAGAAGAAGTGCCCTACTTTCATCCAGAAACTGTTCTAAAGTCACACGCTGTAAGAGTAGCCAGAACTGTTGTGGTTGAAGCGGGGCAAGAGTACCTAGTCAAGGGCAACGTGCACTTTTGCAGGGAAGCTCAGGGAGACATGATGCTTAGCCCCACAAAAGGCTTCGTTGAAAAGCACAAAGTACTCATTGCCAGAGCCCTAGTCAATGCACAGCCCACCAACATCGTTCCATTACGCCTCTTTAACCCTGGCAACAAGGCTGTGACTATTAAAGAAGGTGCCATTGCAGGCCTCCTCCAGCCAGCTGAAGCTCTGCCCTCGTCCAGTGTCTCCTCATTGGCAGACTTTCCAGCTAGCCCCCCTGCAGTTCCAGAGCACCTCCAGGAGCTCTACGCCCAGAGTTCCACTGACTTGAATGACAATGAAAAACTTGAACTATCTAAACTGTTGTGTGCCTATGAAAGTGTCTTTTCCAGGGGACCTGGTGATCTGGGCTGGACCAGTCTTGTGCAGCATGACATCATAACCCGGCCAGGACCTCCGGTAAAGCAGCCTCTTCGTCGTATGGCTAGGGAAAAGCAGCAAAGCGCAGAACGGCAGATCAGTGAGGGATGGGACTTATCGCCTCTGTATAGACTACAGGTCGCTCAACAACCACACCATCACTGACGCGTACCCGCTTCCCCGCATTCAAGACACGCTGGACACTCTCGCCACCGCCAAATGGTTCAGCACTTTGGATCTTCAGGTTACTGGCAAGTTGAGCTGACACCAAGAGCCCACCGCGCAGCCGCCTTTTGCACCCGCAATGGACTATTCGAATGGAACGTTATGCCGTTCGGCTTATGTAACGCCCCGGCGACGTTCCAACGCCTTATGGACCGCGTCCTTGCCGGCATGCAGTGGGAGACCTGCCTCGTCTACCTTGATGACATCATCGTGCTGGCCAAGGATGTGCCTTAGATGCTGCAGCGACTAAGCCAAGTGTTCCAGAGACTTAAACAGGCGAATCTTAAACTGAAACCAGCCAAATGCTGCCTGTTCCACCGCAAAGTTGTCTATCTAGGTCATATTGTGTCTGAGCATGGTGTGGCCACTGACCCAAATAAAGTCAGCAAGGTCCAAGCTTGGCCCACTCCCACATCAGTCCAAGAGGTCAGACATTTCATTGGCCTCGCCTCCTATTATCGCAGATTTGTGAAAGACTTTGCTTCCATTGCCGAGCCGTTACATAACCTGACGAAGAAGAATGCACACTTCCAGTGGCACGCTGAACACCAAGCCGCCTTCAACACACTCAAGCACCTCCTCATCACAGCCCCTGTCTTAGGCTATCCTCTGGTCCATGGTGAAATGATCCTGGACACCGATGCCAGTGACACAGGTATCGGTGCTGTTCTGTCGCAAATGCAGGGTGGCACAGAACGGGTGTTGGCGTACGGCAGCCGCAAACTAGCCAAAGCTGAACAGAACTATTGTACTACAAGACGGGAGCTGCTAGCCATTGTCAATTTCACATCCCATTTTCGGCAATACCTACTTGGGAGGCCTTTCAAGGTACGAACCGACCACAGCAGCTTGTGCTGGCTCACGCGAATGAAAGAGCCAGAAGGTCAGTTAGCCCGGTGGCTTGAGAAGCTAGCGGAGTACGAGTTCAAAATCATCCATCGCCCAGGTCGCTTACACACAAATGCTGACAGTCTCTCCCGCAGGCCCTGCCTCCAGTCCTGTCCTTGTAATCTGCAGGACCCTTCCTCGCAGCGGAGAACCACAAGTCACCAAGCAATTCAGTGTGATTTGGACTCTGACACCAGCTCCCTGTTGCTGAGTCCGGTGGGGGAAAGCGCTGTCAATGTTACCAACACAGACACTTTAAAACAAACAGAGACCATTTATGTGACAAACACAAATGAGACCAGACTGTTTCCTGGCTGGACTATGGAGGAGTTGCGCCAGGCTCAAACTGCTGATACAGACATTGCACCAATCAGAGCTTGGTTAGAGGTCAGTAGTGAGCAGCCCCCGTGGGTCACAGTCTCCCCATGCAGCCCAGCCACCAGTACGTACTGGAGTCAATAGAGGAGACTGTACTTCAGAGATGGAGTACTGGTCCGCCGCTTTTACTGTTTAGATGACACACAGTTCTATCCTCAAATTGTTCTTCCCCGCAAAATGCAACCTGATGTGCTGCGCCAAATGCATGAAGGGCCAGTAGGGGGACGTTTTGGTATTGAAAGGACTGTGGCCAGACTTCAAACCAGATTCTTCTGGTACCACATGAGAGAAGATGTGGCCCTCTGGTGCCGGACTTGTACAAACTGTGCATGCAGAGCAAGACCCCACAAGACTCCACAAGCACCCATGGGAACTGTCAGAGTTGGAGCTCCAAATGCGTGAGCGGTTGGAAATGGCTCACAACATCACCCGAGAAGCCCTTGGTGAGTCGGTCACATGTGCAAAAAGACAATACGACAAAAACGCTTGTCACACACAGTACAAAGTCGACGACGCTGTGTGGTATCTCATCAAAGGAACACGTCATGTCAAAAACAAAGTCAAAAAGTTCCTCCCCTCCTATGAAGGACCTTACTTTGTTATGGGACATTTAGACGATCTAGTCTATCGGATCCAAAAGGGCCCCAGAGCTAAGGTCATCCACCATGATCAACTCAAATGCTACCGCAGCCGTGAGCCCCTGGACAACACCTGGGTCCTGGAACAAATGTTACCGCAATCCCAGAACTGGACACCTTCTGAAATCCTGCCACCAGCAGTGGACGGGCACCCAGCAGACCGGGAGGATCTCGGCCTGTACAGCCTCTACTCTACTGCCTCGAGTGATGGCCCCAGCAACTCCTGGCCATCCACTCCACCTGCTACTAACACTCACATGATTGGGTCTCTTCCATCCACTCCTTCCCATGTGATACTTGACCATGGTGGGGGTGCGGTAGGAGGGCCACACCACCAGTCTCTGGGCAAACCTCGGCCCCAGCGTCAGCGCCGAGGACCCCTACGGTATGCGGACTGGGTCACTGAGTGAGTCACCTATGGCAGTTTATATTTGCACTAGAGACTTTATAGTTCACGTTTTTGGACTCTAGTCTAGATTGTTCTATACTTTTCTTCTTTTTTTTCTACGAAAAGCACTTTCTTTTTTTTCAAGAAAAAAAAATTGAAGAGTTTTTCAATGCTTTTACATGCTTGCACTTTATTGCATCCAATGTATGTTTTCATTATTACTGTATTAGTCAGACAGTTTTACCTCTGGTCACCGAAGAATAGGATTTAAAAGGTGATGTACTCTTATGTTGTATTAGAGACTATTTCATTTCTAATCATTTTTCACTCTTGTGTTCACTGTTGAATGAGCTTTAGAACTTTAGCACTGTTTAGACACTTGTTAAATTAGTATAACCTACCTATTTGAATTTACATACTATTTGGGACACAGCTATCTCTTCACATTTTAGGCCTACAGATATAGAGAGTGTGTGCTAAGTACATTTAGATGGAATGGAATTAGTGCTAATTGCCAGTCCATGGTGGGGGTAGTGTTGTGGGATGTGTCTTTAATGTGTTTAGTTTAGTACAGCTCAGTGTGTTTGTGTGAATGAGAGTGAGTGGGTTTGCGTGTCCGAGGCGCGCCCCTCCCTCCTTTCGGATCCATCGCGAAGCAGCGGATGTGTGTGTGTGTGGGTGATACGGTGACCGGTGCAGGTAGTTAGCTGTGTGCAGCGTATTTCAGTGCAGCCAGCAAAATAAAGCACCTAAACTCTTCGGCAAGACGGCCTCTTTGTTTTATATGCTACCATCGCACTAAGCAGCATGAAGTTTAGGGAGTTAACCCCGGGAGGAGAACTTCCGGCCCTGGAGAAGACGGATCTCCCCGTTAACAGAAGTCACACAGCTGATGTCACAAATACTTACTGAATCTGAATTCAACAGTTTTGAGTCTGCTGTTACTTCTGAACTACAACATGCCCGTAAAGATGAATTGAGAGAGGGAGTTCTGAGAGAGTTAAAGAATATTGTTGGACCAAAAGTGGATTGGTCAAAGGTCACTAGTTGTGTACAGAAGGAGGCTTAAACTGTGAGTGAATACATTGAAAAATTTTGTCAGTCAGCAGTAACTTACAGTGGAATAGTTGATGATCCTTAAAATGTGTTAGAGGACAAGGGACCATTAGTTTGCATCTGTTCAGATGGCCTTGTAGCTGAGTACAGAAAAGCCTTGCCATTCTTAGATCTAACTTGGTCTAACAAAACTCTCAAAAGTAATCTAGACAGTTTAGCTACTTGGGAAAGAAACTCTGATGTCAAAGCCAGAGTAAAGATTGCAGCAGCATCTTTTCAGGTCAAAACGGAGGACCTACAGAAACGTAAAAGTCCTAAGAAGGAGGGCAGTTGTCATTTTTGTGGTAAAACTGGACACTGGATGAAAGAGTGTAGAAAAAGCAAGAAGACATTAAGAGAAATGAACAGCTTTACTCAGCTCCTACTCAGTCTACTTACCACTCTGAATCTGCCCCTCCCCACGTCACCTAACTGTTGGAGCAGCTTGCTCAGGTGTTAACTGTAAGGGCTGTGAGTGCTTAACTTGCCCAGTAATGTGCAACAAAGATGAAACATCCTTAGTAAATATGTTTACTGTCACTTCCTTTCATTGAGGGAACATTAAGTACACTCACAGCTTTCAAGGCTATACTAGAGCACACTCCAGTCACTCCTATTCTTTTTAGGTTATGATGTCTTGTTATGACTGATGTTTCATTAGAGAATGGAGATGTCAACAAGTAAAGTTTGCACACCAGCTACAGGGACAGACTAGGACACACACAGACCAGTGAGGAGCCCAGGGATGAACCGAAGTGCAACAGGCCTCGGGGGCCAACCCTGTGGTGAAGACTTCCTCATAGGTTTCCCCTGTCCATAGTTTTATCCCCACCTCACTGGTCCATAGGTGTCAAATTACTTAAAAATAGGTTGAGAAAAACCCTATATGATCACCAGACTTTAAACCACTATACGATCAACAGAAGTCTAAAAATGTCTATGCATGAATACTGCTGGTCTGCTGTTTCTTTGTTTTCTTGTGTTGCAGGTATGCGTGCATGAGAAGTAATTTCCATATGTGACACCCTGGTGTAAAGCATCACCTCAGACATCCATGAACAAGCTTCATGAGGACCAAGAGTCATCTGACTGAATCTACATGCGAAATGGACTACAGAAAACAGACTTCACAGCTATCCGGACGCCATGGACTTCAAGACTTCCACTCTTATGCTACATGATATTTTCTGTGTCTTCATGTAGTTCGTACAACGTGTTACTATCCATGCCATATGTGTCAACAGTTATGGTTCTAAAAATACACCTAAGTAAATCTAGGACAAGACACAGAATAAGTTAAACGTGCCTGTAACCTTTTCAAGTTACACAACTGAAGATGGGGCTTATGTTAACAAACATAGGCCATAGAATGGACTTAAGAAAGTTTTAATTTGTTTTATGTGAGAGTTATTAGAACTCTCAACGGGAGGACTGTGGGATTACAAAGTTATAAAATGTTAAATCTAGGTTCCAATATAATAATAGACATTTTGGGGTAATAAACGGGAGGGTTAATAAACCTATGAGGAAGTCTTCACACTCACACTTCACACTAAATTCACACTAAAGCTGACATCCAAGAAGCTCAAATCAGGAAAATCAAGTGTCTGAAACATTAATCTTTTGTCTTTGTGTTCTTCCTTGAAGCTCAAGGCACAGCTGTGCCTTTTGTCTCTATGATAATGTGAAGGTATCAGTGATACTGTCAGGCACCTCTGTATTTAAATTACACTGTTATGCTGATAAGATCAAGGCTGGGAAGATGCCAGTGTCTGGTACTTTCCTGATTGCATTTGCATGCTTTGTTAAAACCTCTTAAACTCTGCAGACCCGGTACCGGGTCCGAAAATAGCATGCCAGATGTTTGTGTCTCATTTGCATATCCTTCCTTATATGGCATTTGCCCGAAAATGGGTTCATTTGAAAGCTTAGAGTGTTTTCTTTACAAAGAATACCATTAATTGGGGTTTTATGATACATAAAGTAGTCAAATTAAGCTAAGAAATATATTCCCCCCCCCCCATAAATTTCCATCTAACGATTGCGAATACGTTTTCGTAAGAATGTGTATTTAAAATATTTTTCACAAAACAGTCAAGTCATATATCACAAGAAAGCTCTCATTCTCAGGAATCTGATGATGTAGATCATTTTATTGTGTGACAATCACAGATCGAATGATCTTCAACAGAATCGCGATGTAAAATTTCTCACCTTATTATTTATACATTTTGCACCGCTTCAGTCAGCCGCAAACAGCCACGCATACCTATATACTCGATATAATCTTTTAGATTAGAATCTCTTCTTTCAAACAAGACCATTTTTACGTTTCTGCGTGCTTCCATTGCTGAGATATAAAGCGTTTTGTACAAGTGCGCAAAAGCGCTCCAAGGGCTGTATTATTGAAAAGATCTTCAAGTCATATAGACGGGTCTAAATGCCTTTCTTCTGCTATAGACGTCTGATCTCTTTTGTGAAGCGCTATTTGTCCTGATAGCTGCCATTCACAAGTCGTTCCCTCCAATCGAAGGTGTGATTCAGCACCGCGGGGGTGCTGGAACTGGACAGCGACTGCCCACTCCTTTTCCGCTCGTGTGACGCACTGGTGTCTGGGAAACTGAGTTTTTTGCTGCTTCTAAACAAAGGCCACGCGAGGCAAAACTACAAATGGCCGAATCTCCGGATTTATAATGCATAATATTCATAAAACAAGTTATGGGTGGCCAACTTCGCCGTGGAGAGGTCAGGACGCGCATCTGGTAAGCCTATACGCGTGCTACTCGCTTTCATACATTTGATTCTTTATTCTGAGGCTTGGAAGCTTCGCTAGCAATAAGCTAATATGTTTATTTTCATAACTGTGCAGTGTTCGACCGCATCTCAGTGAATGTACAGTAATCCGTACAGTACTGGGGGAATAAACATAAATTAGTTTGTTGACGCTCCGAAGTTCGCGCAAAAGCTTCGGGGAGCTTGTTTACGCTGTGTCAGAAACGAAACCAACATACACGCTGATAAAAAATCAAAATATGAAATATGAAAGAGACAGGCGAGGTCTCTCAATCTCTACACGATGCAGAATAGACATAAATGAAACGATATGAAGCTGGAGATTGTGGATTCTATTTTAGATTGTGATAGACCAGATATTTTTTATAATTTTATGCATGTTGCTATTGTGTAATTTGACTTATTCTCTTTCAAAGACTGTTCAGAAAACCCACACACAAAAAAGCACATTGTATTGAGATGGTTCATCATATGTGAAACAACATAAATAATACTATTTGTCACAAACAGCAGCTTTTTATGTAACTTCTGAGTGTTTTCTGTCAAATAATATACAGAGATCACATTATTCCATACTGCAAGTGTGCAAAAGATGACTTCATACTTATTTAGACAAAAATTTTATACAAAAATGGTATTATTCCTTCCTTCAGTTGGAATAGAATAACTTTTGCATAGATTAGGATAGAAAGAAATTTCTGTTTTCCTCTAATAGCTGACAGTTGGAAGAATCACAAGACATTGGTCTGAAGTTGCCAGCCCCTTCAATGCCTGAGTTATACCATTTCAAACTTCAGTTTACACAAATAAAATAAAAAAGCGCCTTGTTTTTTTCCCTATTTATTATAACACAGACAGCATATATTGTCATTTTTATCAATTTCAACAGTGTTTTATGTAATTTTAAAGGGTTTCCTTTGAAATTATACCAAACTTTCTGAGCTTACACTGTAGCATTAGTATAGGCAGGCATTCAAAATTAGGTAGGAAAATGAAAAACGGAAATCCCCAAGGTCTCCACCTCTACTGTATGGATCCCTCCCACTTGAATGTATATAATCTACAATGTCTTAAGGACAAGTGAGACCTTTTGATGACTGCAGCGCCACACAGAGCGTTCTCAATAAAGAATCCTGCTGAAGATTACCCAAGAGTCTCATGGTCTTCGTTTCTGAGTTCCCAACACGGCGTAAATGATTTAACATGCTTCAAGTATTCCCGCTGGTGTTTTTTTTTTTTTTTTTTTTTTATTCCCGCTGGTGTACCCTATTGTCATGTAGCAGATGCAACATACCGTTGTTTTTTTATCCACCACTCTCTTGCCATCACCATTATAGCTTACAGGGAATCCAAAGTGCACCCAAACACCAGACCTGTTGGTTATTGGAGGATCTTCTATTTCTGGTTTGTTGGCTATTTTGCAATGCGACTTCAGCTCGTACTGAGTGAGCGAGTGCCTGACTGAGTAGCCTAACATAAACATATAAGTTGGTGTTTTTTTCTTCTTTGGGGTGTCAGGGGCGTTGCCTGTTACGTCGTTTGGGTTATTGGGCTACCTTGTTGAACGCATATCATTATATTTCCTTTTTTTTTTTTTCAAATATAATTAATTAGTCCAACGAACCGTTCGGTACATAATGCGTACCGCGTACTGAAACGAAAGCCTCATACCGAACGGTTCAATATGAATACGCGTATCGTTACACCCCTAATATATATATATATATATATATATATATATATATATATATATATATATATATATATATATATATATATATAAAATATAATATAATATATATGTAATCTAACATTATTTATGATTTCTAATCGATTATTAGCAGAAGTTATTACTTTACTGACTGTGCATTTCTTCTTTATCAACAGCCCTGCATTGTTGGAATACAGCTGTTCATATCTAGTTACATGTAAATGTTCAGCTTTTGTATTTATTTGTTTATTTGTTGTTTTAGGCATAAACCTCAATATAAAAATTTATACAGGAAAACATGACAAAACTTTTTGCAATTTGCAGACCAAAAGTATGTAGACAGTGTTTTGCTCACAAATACTGTAATTTAGGGAGATTCCTAAAAGCCTCCGGATGGATGAATGTCAAATTTCTTGTGTTTCTTATTTCTCTGAAATGAGAGAGAGAGAGAGAGAGATAGATTACATGAATTGAAAATGTTATTTTTGAATTACTTGAATGAAAGAGATAGTACCCTAAAATTAACTGGAAATTATGCCTTAATTTAACAGAATTCATCTCACATTATTTTTGCAGATGATAGGAATAATAGTTCTTTGATGTAATTTTCTCTTGTTCAGTTTACTTAGCCAGACATGCTAAATGAAAGCACATTTTTCTACTACAATAAGAAAACTTCTAAAAAGGAACTACAGTGGCAGAACAACTCAGTAAAATTATGGGTGCATTTAATAAGGGATTCATTGCTGGTTTACTATCTGTCGGTCACTGCATGTTATGTCGTTTAAGCATAGGGGGTAACTTAAGAGCCCCAATCCACTCTGACTTTAAGAGAAAATGCCAATGAAATCTGCCTAGTGAATTTTTATATGTCTGAGCCACACTCCCCATGTATAAGGGTATAAATAGGTGACAGGTGCATCCACTCATTAGATTTTTGCTTCAGAGCCGAGTGGGTGAATGATTTATTCTCCACAAAGCCTTTTCGTTTTGACTGAGAGACACTGGTGTGATGGCACTAACAGCGGTGTCCTTTGTTGTCACCGCCGAATTGGACCTCGTGCCTTTCTTCCGGGAGGAGCATGTGGACAAAGTTGTGGACGGCCCCTTTTTCATCCAGAAGCTTCTTGTCTGCCTCCTCCATCCTCACTACCCTCGATGGTGGGGCAGCTAGGAGGTACGTTGACATACCCCAGGTGGAGAGAGCTGTAGCAGTGCACCTGTGCCTGCAAAACACCACGACTTGGAGGATTCATACTCATCTCCCATCCAAAGTCTGTAATCTGACAGCGTCTCTCACCGCTAAAGCTTATGCTGCAGGCCAAGATGCAATTCTGCCATGCATGTCATGGCTTTCCTTCAGATCAGCCAAGCCAAGCCAAGGCACTCAAACAAATGCATGAGAGTAGTTCTGACCTGGGGTTGATGCAGGAACTGCACACGGCGACTGACTTCACCCTCCGGAAAGCACAATCTTTGGCTCTACTTTCTTGACACTCCCATCTCACAGGGTGGCCTATTCTGCAATGCTGCCAAGGCCTTTCCCAACAGAATGAGGCCATCCAGCACATCCTCTAGCTGACATTGCTCTACTGTGGGCCTCAACCTGGCCTGCTCATCAGTGACAGTGTCCCCCTGCATCCTGGAGAGCATCTTATCCTCATGCTGAGACACCGTCGAGTCTGGCACGTCGAGCCTCTCAGAGGACTGTGGTGCCCCCCTGACTGCAAGTCTTGAATCGGGTCCTTCGCAAGCTTCCATTCAAGATGTTGATGTAAAAGCTCATTATCAGATGCATCCAGCCCCAGGATTGGTTTGCAGCGGTCGACCTAAACGATGCTCACATTAATGTCTCGATTCTTTCTCAACACAGGCCTTTCTTAAGGTTTGTGTTTGAGGATTGGGCATGGCAGTAAAGGGATATAGTTGACTTGATTGCAAATGATTGCACAGACACTATTTAAACTGAACTGAGATGACATCACTGAATTCAATGATGAACTGCCTTTAACTGTCATTTTACATTATTGAAACACTGTTTTCCTAATGCATGTTGTTCAGACGCCCTCCCCCCTCCACCACTTCTATAACAGCTGATGATTTCACCACATTCTTCACAGTCAAAACTAGAACAATCAGTAGTCAATTCCCAGCCTCACACACACAGGACCTCAAAATAACCACACCCACTGCTAAAACTCCCATCTTTCCTTCTGTCTCCTCACTGAGGCATAAGTATCAAAACATCTCTTCTCAAGCATTCAACAACATGCCCTCTAGACCCAATCCACTCACACCTTCTCCAAGCAATCTATCCTGCACTTTAACCAGCACTCACACACATCATCAACATATCTCACCTCACGGATCTTCCCCACTGCATTGAAGCAGGCTTGATTAACCTCACTGCTCAAAAAACCTACATTAAACACTTCTCTTATAGACAGCTACAAACTAGAGACCTGCAGCGCAGGACACCTCTTCAAAATTGAAAATTGAGAATAAAATTATGAGTGAGACTCACACAAAAATTATTTATCAAAACATAAGGTGTCTAAAACATATAAATTGTTATTTATCTGTTGCACAAAAGCAAAAAGAGCAGCTAATATTAACATTAAAATTATTCATATGCACAAGCTAGGCAAAGTTTCTATTTATAACATTGTTAAAAGGTTTGCGCAATGTAGCCAATCACAAACTCAGCTGTTGATTTCTGGAACGCAATGGCCAATCAGAGGAGAATCTACTCACCGCAGGGCTGAAACTGTGTGCTTATGAATCCTTTTAACCTTTTTTATACTGTCTATGAGTTTAATACAAGAAGTGTTGACACAGTGTAAGATTCTGGTCACTGGGGTTCCTCAGGGATCAGTTCTTGGACCCCTCCTCTTCTCCATATACACTACATCACTGGGTCCCACCATACAGGCACATGGCTTCTGCTACCATAGCTATGCTGATGACACACAGCTCTATCTCTCCATTCAACCAGATGATCCATCATTACTGTGAAGCTGTTAACAACAAACAGGAAAGGCGTGAAGCACCTTTCTTGAGGGTCGAAATGTTTCTATGGTAGGAGCAGTGGCATGGCTATCAACAGCAGCGATGTACTCACCTTTTATGGTCCGTGTGGGTGCAAATAAATAAAATGTGTGTGGAGGTGTTGGGAAGGTTATGACCTTTGCAATGCCACAGGGTTGTGACAGGGTTCATGTTGTGGCACTTTCCATGGACCCCCTATGTCGAATCACAACGTACCTTGTAGTGACCGACAGATAAGGAACATCCCGGTTATGTACATAGCCCTCATTTCCTGATGGAGGGAACAGAGATGTTATGTCCCCATGCCTCAATCTCGAACTATTGCTGGTTGCCAGGGAGACTTTCTCAGCTTCTCAGCGTAAAACCTAATGAGTGGATGCACCTGTTGCCTATTTATACCCGTATACACGGGAAGTGGCTCAGGCATGCAAAATCCATTAGCTAAATTTCATTGGCATCTTCTCTTAAAGTCAGAGCAGATTGGGGCTCTCAAGTAAACCCCCTATGTCAAGTCTTGACATAATGTCTCCATTCCCTTCATCAGGGAACAAGGGTTACGTATGTAACTTAGACGTTTTGTTCCAAACCTTAAATGTAAATAAATGTTTGTTTTTTCTCTTCTTTGTTATGTGTATACATTATTCCAGTTCCTGTGTTTTTGTTTAATTTTACCCAGTGCATTAAAATTTAAGTATATAATTTATTTAAGAAATCTGTTGTATTTACACTTTCTAGAGAATATAGAATAAATATGGATATATTTGCATTCATGTACATAAATATATTTCTGGCTTCAGGGTTAAAAAAAAGTGTATGTTAAATATAGAATGCTGTTTCATAAATGTAATCTCTTGAGAATTTGTATGTATTTTATGTAAAATGTGATTTTACCACATTCACGTTTACTTCATTTGCATGTAAATTATGTTTATTTAATCTGTAGTCATTATTTAATCTGTTTATTTGTTTAATAGTTTCATTTGTTAAAAGAACCAATCGGTTGTCTCTATTATATATATGATCAATTATATTGTTTTCATGTTATACAGTTGGTTCATTTACTTGAAATAACGTTTTATTTTCTGTTCTATTCTGTGTGACTTTTGGTGTCTGCTTGTTTCAAAGGATTACATAATTTTAAACAAGACTAAACTTTAAAATCTTAAAATGAATAAAATGTTCTTTTAATTTAATTTAATTTAATTTAATTGATTGATTGATTGATTATATATATATATATATATATATATATATATATATATATATATATATATATATATATATATATATATATATATATATATATATATAGGATACTTTAACTTACATATGAGTAAGCTTTCTCAGGTTGTGGAAGGAATGCTTCTCTAATCTGCTCAGAGAGACATCCACGGACAGATAGCTATGGAGAAAATGGAGAAAATCTGGTTAAAATCCAGAGTTTTATTAAAAAAAAAAAAAAAAGAAAATACAGGGTTATTTCAAGTTGCCACCACTAAGCAGAGAGAAAAAAAAAACTTATAATATTTGTGATGGCATTTCACCTCAGTACTACATCTGTAAATAAGCCATTAAACCTTCATCTGTAAATAGCGCATAGTGGTTACAGAAACCACGCCTTCTTTCTTTGCGTGAACATTTGGGTATCATTACGCAAATATTTCCACAGTGACGTAGACATGTGGGTGCTTTTCTGAATGAGCCATTTTATGGGGGCATGGCAGAGTCTTAACTTTGATAAAGAAAATTTCTTTGATTTGAGAACTTAGTCTTTGCAACTTTACAGAACTTATTCATGCACCAAGAGCTTGTAACACTGCAAAGAGAAAGGAAAAAAATTAATCGCATCAATTGACCCCTTCAATTATATGTCTGCACTATTTTTGGATTTTCTGCACTGAAAGCTCAAAACAAGAAGACAAATTCCTATCGCAAGGAGAGGGATATATGCAGAATACTCATCATTCAACGAGTCAATGTTTTGCTCATTATCTGGCTTGGCTCGGTGTTCATCTTCAGTTCTCTCTTCACAGCAGTTCAGTCAGTGTACTGTTTGAGTAAATGAATTACTCTGGGATATTGGTTTGTTTGAACTCAGAGGGAGTGTTAGCCACATTAAAAAAGTTAAAAGCTTAAGTCATTTGTGGATTAATGCGTATTGGAGATGTGAACCATTTAAAACAATTCAGTTCGATTTGGTCAACTGGTTCGAAAAGATCCGGTTACATCGAATGATTCGTTCGTGAACCAGATATCACAAACTGCTTTGTTTTGAACTCTGTCACAACAGACACGGAAGAGAAGACAATGCTGAATAAAGTCATAGTTTTTACTATTTTTGGACCAAAATGTATTTTCGATGCTTCAAAAAATACTAACTGACCTTCTGATGTCACATGGACTACTTTGATTATGTTTTTCTTACCTTTCTGGACATGGACAGTAGAACGTAAACACAGTTTCAATAGAGGGACTGAGAGCTCTTGGACTAAATCTGAAATATCTTAAACTGTGTTCCGAAGATAAACTGAGGTCTCATGGGTTTGGAACGAAATGAGGGTGAGTTATTAATGACATAATTTAGATTTTTGGGTGAACTAACCCTTTAATTTCCAGCGATATTATTGATTTGATTGGACAGATACTTCAGATTTAAACTGAACTGAGCTGGATGATGACATCACTGAATTCAATGATGAACTGCCTTTTTGCATTATTGACTCACTATTTTTCTATTTAATGCTGTTCAGCTGCTTTGACACAGTCTGTATTGTTAAAAGTGCTATATAAGTAAAGGTGACGACTTGACTTTGATGGAATCGAACTCAAGTTCGTTTCTGCTCTTGATGCAGATCTTTTTGGGAAGGTGTGTATACAGCAATCACACTCACTTGTGGTCCTAACAACTGTCCCGAGACCAAGCTGAAGAGGTGGTCTCGGTCCGCTTCCAAATGAACTCGAACGGTTCATTTAAGGTGTGAACATGATCTGACCCAGTTGCAGAAATCACACTCCAAAACAGACTGCTCGCACATCTAGTGCTGTAGTTTGCACTTAAGTGGCTTAAATCACTTCTTTTTAGACCGCAATGCTTAAAAATACATGCAAATGATGAGTTTCCATGATCATTGCACACAGCAACGTGACTTGAACATGCTAAATATGCTGAAGCCTGCCGCAAAGCCCCAGAAAAAGTTACCATGAATGTGTCGGGGGGAAATAGTAAGAAAATGATTAATATGATTAATATTTTATTAATACATTTTATTAATAAATTAATAAAATTTAATAACCTATAATTAAACCGGCCAGAGGAGAACAGCAAACTCTTTTAACACAATATTTTTTTTATACTGTAAAGCTGCTTTGACACAATCTGCATTGTAAAAAGTGCTATATAGCCCTAAATAATGGCGACTTGACTTAACTTGTTTTCTGAGTCAGTCTTCAGCAAAGATGACTGTTTAAATTGTTGATGGTTAAGTTGACATCTAAAGTTTTCTACCAAGGATCTCCATAATCAGCCATTTTTTGCACTTGCTGCTTTTCCCTGCTTGAGAATTTCTGAATGGATGACCATACCACATGTGTGGTTTTGTTTACAATTTCTGGTTCACTTGCAAAAAAGGCGAAGTAAAAGCCAACCATTCTAAAAAAAAAAAAAATTGTATTTTGTCCAGACCAAAGCAAGTGAACTAGCAGACTTTTCTGGTGTGAATACACCCATAGTTTGACCCTTTTTATTCCCTTAGCAAGAATTCAGTGTGTATATACATACATGCATACATATAGTCTATAGCTATATAAATGTATGTGACAAATGGCTCTGGTCTCTAAAAATGTACTTACATTCTTGAGATATTGACCATATTTGCAAAGGCATCTTGGGGAACTGACATCAGACTTGACTCGTAGAGACTTCTACAATTGAAAAAAATCATTACAAATACATGTAAACTTTACATTTATACATTAAACAATGTTGCAATTTCAAAGAACATAATTGACAATGTTAAATATCACAAAGTTATTTATATGGAATTATATACATAACAAAAAAAGTGTATATATATATATATATATATATATATATATATATATATATATATATATATATATATATATATATATATATATATATATATATATATATATATGTATACTTTTTTGTTATATATATATAATTCCATATATAATTCCACATGTGTTAATTCATAGTTTTGATGCCTTCAGTGTGAATCTACAATTTTCATAGTCATGAAAATAAAGAAAAATCTTTGAATGAGAAGGTATGTCCAAACTTTTGGTCTGTACTGTATATATATCTTTATTTTTATTTTTTTTCTTCTTTTTTTTATCTGACATACACTTGTATAGCATCAAATCATTAAACCAGTTTTTCGGCCAATTACAATTTCTGACCATACTCCCACAGCATATTTTTTCTTGCAGAGCACCATCCACCATCTAGATGCCAATTTAATAATTAATTGCTCAATGACATAGATTTTCTAATATATTTTAGGAATGCACATTCATTGTTAGAGTACAATCACAATCTGTAGAGTACAGACAATCACAAAGGAATATCTACATCACTGGAAAATGGCAAAATCTGTAAGGGGTGGGTCTAATTTTGTTAATGTAAAAAAGAATAAAGCAGTCAGCAATTAATTCTTAAAGGAGAAGAGGCTGGACCACATGCACTCTCAGGTTCAAACAGAACAATATTTGTTTTTTATAATTCAATAAACCAAAAAAAAAAAAAAAACATAAACTAATCAATTCTGTTTCCGGTACCGACTGCATAGCTTCAGTTTACGGGAATATGACATGACAAAAGAATGAACGATACAGAATGATACAGTTAAAGAAAAAAAAATCATAATCTGAAAATAATTTATAATTTCTGTTTCTCAATAGATGGAACTGGTTGCATAACTTTTATTGCATTAACAATTTTACTTGAAATGTACCATGAGTAGATGTGTTGTGTTGTGTTTGTGTGTGTGTGTGTGTGTGTTCGTGTGTGTGTGTGTGTGTGTGTGTGTGTTCATGCATGTATGTATAATTATGCAAGTGTGCGAACCTGCAATCTCACGGTAAAAGTATTCTGCCTTAACCAGCTACATTAACTGGCTGTTTGGTTCGTTTGCTTTTGAAAGGGTCATTTATATTATCATGTTCATATATATATTATGAAGGCCTGGTTGAGTGCTAATGGGTTGGTAATGGGGATAACTGTCCCGTCCACAAGGCTAATTACTCACGGAACACCACCAATGGAAGCCTTGATGTGCCTCCATTACGTTGTGCCTGGCAAAAGGCATATGTAGGCTATGTGATAGTGGTTGTGACGGAGCAGGAAGTTTGTGACTGACTGAACGCACTGCCACACTGAGGTCTTAGCCTGTATCCATCCCTAACCACCTCCAAAAAACTCCCCACAATATAAAAACAGAGTGCCGCCAGCAGCTGAATTTCAGGGCTTAGGTGGTAGCTCCGTTGAGTTTGTTTCGACAAAGATAAAACAACAAGATATAAAAGTTGCAGAATTTGCATTGTCGCTATTCTGATACTACAGTATTGTGAAATAGAAGTACTAAGAAATAGTGAACATACACTAACTGGCTCCGTGGACAACTATTTGCTGTCTCAATTGAAATGTGAAGAAGCTTTCTGCACAGTGGTGGCCACTGGCGGAGTGAACTGTGAACAGCAATAAGGTATAGCTAAGAATGGTCCAAACTAACCTTACAAATGAATGACTTACAGATTAATAAGGGAATTAAGATCAATATAACTCAAAGGGGATTGAATTACAGTGAATAAGAACCAAATTAGTATGAAAATTATTTAGAATTAATATTTAACACGTTATCATTTATTCATCCACCTATAAGTTGAGGTTAGGGTATTTGATCAATTCTGGACAAAATATCATCCCGTGGCCTATGGTAATAATATCATGAAATTATGATTACTGATTATGAGCAAGGTAACTGAATATACAGTTTTAGGCAGTAACTTGTAAGCACACAGCATAAGACACTGGTGTGTAAAATAATAATAAAAGCAAGCTTTATTAAACTACTCTAATACACCCAAACTAAACTAACGAAAACACACAAACATTCATTCAAATAGTGACAGAGAAAAGTGATGTTATTAACAGAGGATGAATGGAGTCCCAAGTGTCTAGCATTAGACACTATTTCTTGACCGCAACCTGAGAAAATCAATCTACTAGCAATCTACTACTTTAATCTTAGTTGGTTTCTTAATAAGATTTGCACCAGTTTCAGCCAGAATTAGGAGATATTGTGTAATTGCGTTTGGATGCTCCTGTGGGAGCGTTGCTGGAAGTTGCTGGAGACTGAATCTCTGGCACTGATTGGCTGGCAGTCGGTCTATGATGCGTTCTGAGGGACAGCACTCGATGGTGAGTGGTTGGGTGGCTTTGCCGGGTGGCGCTTCGTTCGTGAGACTTCCTGGATTGCGGGTTGCTATGCAACGGAGTTTCCTCTAAGTCTGGAGCGACTCAGAGGGTTTTCTTGGACGAAGTTCAGCGAAGAATCTTACGGAAGAGTTGATGAGTTTTGAGTGAGCTCTTGTTGGTTTGAAGAGTGCATGCTGGACGATGGAAAGGTCAGCACAAAACATAGGCAAGAGCCCAAGTCACTGCAAGCAGGGCAAAAGCACTAGGCAAAAAGCTTGTCATTGGGTTATAAGCGTGTCCATCTGACCTGTCCTTCTTAGTGCGGCATCCAATCAGAAATTGTCTTGGGCGGGCCCATGCCCCTTTTCTTCAGTTCTTGCATGTAATTAGCGTAATGTCCACGTGAACGCGTGTGTCCAAACTCCTGAGAGTTTAGTGTAAACGCTTTAATAAGCAAACTTAATTGTTTAAATATGGTACATCCTACACACATCTACTTAATATAAAAATTCTAGAAAGCATTTACCCATCAAGTAGGTACCAAAATACATATACTTCCCATAGTTGAGGTGGAAGTAAATTAGGATTTAGCCGTGATAAGTGTTTAACTGTCACGGTAGGAAATCCAGTGTTTCCTCCGTGTCATGTTTTGTGGTTGTTTTTGTACTTACGTTGTCTCCATGTGCTCGTTTAGTTGATTGTGGTCACCTGGGTGTTGATTGTCTCGCTCCAGCTGATCCTCATCACCCCTCAGCTACATATACTCACCTCTCTCTCTGTCTGTTGTCAGATCCTCACTCATGTTGCAGTCTCCCTGTTGGATTACCGTCTTCCGTGTTATTGTTCTGGATTGTGTTCGTGTTGTCGTCTTCGTGTGAGTGTTCCGGTCACTTCCTGGTTTCATCCATTGACCGTCCACACCGTCACCACCGACTTCACCATCCAGCACTTCTCACGCCACTGTAGACCTTCCGTCACCATTGCCCACATCCTGGACTGTGCCTTCATCTTTCAGTTTCGCTGTATTTTCTACCATCAATAAACTACCATTCTTATTACCTGCAATTGCTTCCTCCTCTCTTACGAGCCGTCACATTAACACACAAAATTACTTGAGTAATATAAAGCATGCATAATACAGAGAATACACATGTATGAGGCAACTTCTGGTGATTAGTTCCTATAACTGAGGTAGAAAACCCTACAAATAGGCTGTAATGAAAGTTAAACACACATAAATAATTCCATAGTTTATATAGAACAAACATGATACTTAATAAATGTGTGAGGTAAATACTTGTAATCAATTCAGCTTATTGGAAGCAATTTTGAGACCGTTGTTTGTGTTAAACCAAAAGTTGGTTAAATTTCAGTCTATTGTTTTTTGGTGATCCTGGGCCAAAGGAATGCCTTAGAATACTTCCTTTCATGATAAGGCTGGGGATTTATGCATTGGGGTCATCACAGGGTTTCTTTGGCCATTTGGTCTTAAGTTTGGGGAACAAAGAGAAATCTTTTCCTGCTGTCCTGGCGTCGCTGGTATGAGATTAGACAGTCACAGAAGGGAAAGGAGGGGGTGACATCCCCTTTAGCCATCTTGGCACCATGACTGTCTTTTATGAAGCACTAATGTTTTGATGGGGAATCGTTCTGAACTGTGGAATGCGGTGTTGGGTTCTTTTAATGAAATGGACTGTTCAAGGATAATCCTACAGAGGTATAACTTAAGGTATATCTTACGAATAACGTAGCATAAATACGGTTTTGGTAAACGCAGCCCTGATTTTCCCATCACTAATTCACAGGGAAGACAGGGACAATTAGGTACAGGTGTTTCAAATCACTGTAACCATTGAAACATTCTGTAGAAACCCAAGACAAGGAGAGACAGGAACCTACAAAACAACAAGAAACAGACATGCCCCCCACAAAGAAGAGGCTTACAGACACTCCAAACAACAGAAGCTCAAGTCCAGGAGGGAGGTGGATCGGGGGAGGGATGGCGGGTTAGGCCTGTGTGGTTGAAGTGGCATGGTAGAGCACGAGGTCACCAGGGTGGAGCCAGCAAAGCTGCAGACAACCAAGGTGGAAGCTAGTAACAGCCTCTGTGGCCATAACAAGACAAGCAGAGAGTATGGGAATGGCTTCAGTGGTCGTTACATGACAGGGAGACAGTTGAAAGATTGCCTCCTTGGCCATAACAGGACTAAGTGCTCAGAGTCAGGCTCCATGGCCTCGACAGGATGGGCAAAGGGTTCAGGGATGGTCTCTTTGACATTAATAGGACAAACACAGGGTTCAGAGATGCTTCCTTGGCCATAACAGGACAGACTGAGAAGGCTGAGACCACACAAATTCAAGCCACTTGCACCAACACCAGAAGTGTGTCCGCCGAACTGGAAGCCAATCTCCAGTGCCTAGGGACTTGCTTGTTAGTTTCAGATGCAATGTCCATGACAGCCATAAATACTGGACTGGCTTCTATGATGGCTGAAGACTCTTTTGTGGTGTTCATGAGGACTCTAGAGTGACAGCCATGTTGTGACAAGACTCTGGAGTGGAGGCTACCAAGGGAGCACCACTAATGTCATGAACAAACTAAAGTGAAGTGAAGTGTGGCCAAGTATGGTGAATGAATGAATGGATGATGCATTTATACAGCGCTTTATTGTGTATTTCTGTACACCCAAAGCACTTTGGGGGGTGGGGTCTCGACCACCACCAGTGTTCAGCATCCACCTGTATGATGCCACAGCGGGCACAGGACAATGGCTCTAGTGCGCTCAACAAAACACCAGCTACAGGTGGAGAGGAGAGAGAGTTGTAGAGCCAATCAAGTGGATGGGGATTATTGGTGTCCTATACTCACAATAAGTGCTCTGCATTTAATCCATTTAGGTGCACAGACACACAGTAGTGAACACACACAACATGAACACACACCCGGAGCAGTGGGCAGCCAATGCTTCGGTGCCCGGGGAGTGGCTCAGATAGTCCCCCTCGAAAAAAATATCAATGAGTATTAAATGAGTAAATCCAATAAAGTCCTAAACATAGAATGGTGGAACTTTCCCCTCCCCACCTACAACTCCTGCTAGCACCAAGACTCGAAATGGCTTTTTGCGCAAGTGAGCGCTGCTGCAGCAGTGTAAAATACAGACAAGGGCTCCTGCAGAAGCAGGAACTGTTGCGGCAGTGTGGGAATTAGGTAAGGCTTCTGTGGGAATGGGAATTGATGCGACAGTGGGGAAATATGGAAAAGTTCCTGAGGGAGCGGGCACTGCTGCAGCTATGGGGTAATACTGAAAAGGCTCCTGCAGGAGCAGGAACTGCAAAGCAGTGGGGAAATATAGAAAAGGCTCCTCACCCCTGCAACATTGTAAAATACAGACAAAGGCTCCTGCGGGAGCAGGAACTGTTGAGGCAATTGGAAAATATGGAAAAGCTCCTGCAGGAGTGGGCACTGTTGTGGCAGTGGGGAAATATGGAAAAGCTCCTGCGCGAGCTGTGACTGCTGCAGTAGTGCGGGAATTAGGTAAGATTCCTGCGCTAGCAGGAACTGCTTCAGCAGTGGGGATGCTGCTGAGCCAGTAAGGATTTATACAGAAAAGGCACTGCTGAGGTAGTGGAGAAAATAGGTAAAAGGCTCCTGTGGGAGTGGGCACTGCTGCGGCAGTGGGGAAAAAGGGTAAAGGCTCCTGCGGGAGTGGGGAAATATGGAAAAGCTCCTGTGAGAGCAAGCACTGTGGAAATTAGGTAAGTCTCCTGGCGGGAGCGGGAATTGCTGAGGCAGTGTGGGAAATATGTAAAAGCTCCTGCTGGGATGGCTGGAGTGGGGATGGGCCATTATAGGTGGATTAGGTGATGTTAAAAGGGGTTAGCTATGGTGGGTCAGAAGATTGAGTCAATGGGGAGGTACAGATATTAAAGGGGTCGGCCAATGAGAGTTCAGTGGGCTTCCTTGATGTGGGAGTGGTCTAATCGAAAGTAGCTCTTCAAAGCTTCTGACGACCAGCCACCAAGTATGGGTGAGTGGAAGTTGAAAATGAAATGGCTTTTCTTGGTCTGTTTTTTTTTTTTTACTTTGCTTGATTTCTTCATCCAGTACCACTAGACCGGAAATAGTGGGGTGGATGTTTGTGTTGAAGCTAGATGTGACTATTTTTAAGATTATGGGTCGCCTGGTGTCTGGGCGGGTGGGAAGGGCTCTTTAGTTACCTCTGATGAATAGGGAGGTCTGTGAATCTGAGGTTAGGGAGAACCGTTTATGGGAAAAATGGATTCTGCTTAGATAACTTTTAATGGAGCTTATCTGTAGGTTTTTGTTGATGTTAAGGTGAGAGATGAATGAGGTGGTGGCGAACAAGAAAAAGTTTGGGAACGTTAGGTTGTAAGCAGAGTGAAATTCTTTAAAATATATCCATGATGTTAGATAATCTTGGAGAGTTCTAGGGTAGATGGATAGGATAGAATTGAGGGAAGCTTCGACGAGAGGTTTCAGTGGATGGCTTCCGGGAATATCAGCTATGAATAGGTAGGGACTGGGTTTGGGAGTGGTTCTGCATCTGATTCCAACAGTCTGAACTTTTGACAAAATCTGTGTCCTGATGGTGCTGGCTACAGTCGGTGGTTCAAATACGAGAGCATTCTAAGAGATGGGAGGGGCAAGGCAGAAGATAAAGGGAAGAAAGAACAACCATGCAAGGGGGAGGAGGAAAGGTAGCCGCCGGAATCGCTTGCAGAAATGTGCTCATACTTGGAGCAAAAGAAAGTGGGGGAATGGTGGGCATTATGGCCTACGCCGCTTGGAGCAAAAGAAAGTGGGGGAATGATGGGTATCATGGCCTATGCCATTAGCAGAGGCAGCTTCACTCTATTGTTGGATGGTGGAACTGTTGCAGTCCATGAGTAGGGGAGGGGAGGGTTTGGGCTGGGGTAAGGAAATGGCTGTGAATGGGTCTGCACCACTAGCAGAAGAGTGTTCATGCTAGCATCTGGTACGGGAGCTGGAGGCCACTGAAAAAGTGGGGGTAAGAAGTAACAGGAGGAAAGTCTGCGATATGAGCTTCACGCTTGCTTCAACTGCTGTAGCCCTGTGCAGTCTGCACTGCTAGTTGAGGCAGCTTTACACTAGTGTTTGCTACAGGAGCTGGAAGCCTTTGAACAGAATTGTTATTAGTAGCTTGAGGGACCGGAAGAGATGTGGGGTTGTGTTACAATGGAGGTAGCCTCACGTTTGCTTCAGCTGCTGTAGCTGTTGGCCATGGGAAGGGGGTGGGGTTGTGATGTCCTGAAGAGCCTGTGTAGCCTGCACAGCTAGTGGAGGCTTTTGAAAGATAAAAGGGGGTTAGAAGTAACAGGACAGAAATACTGAGATGTGAGGGAATGTATTTCTGTATTTAAATAAAAAAAGTTAATATACATATGTGCAACATTAAGTGCAAAATGAAAATTTAGAAATTTACATTTCCCATTTTCTAAACTAGTTTTAGTATGTAAATTTAAAACGTAATTTAATGCTTTATTAGTTCCAAACTTAAAATGACATTGCAATAACGAAATTGATTAGTTAAGTTTAATTTGTGTGAGCAAAAACTGTAGCAAAATGATAATTTAAATGCCATTTTTACTAAATACATTTAGACTTACGGTTAGGACACTTGAGGATCATTAATGCGTATTAGAGATGCGAACCGTTTAAAACGATTCACTTCGATTTGGTGAACTGAATGATTCGTTCGTGAACCGGATATCCAGACTGTTCTCACACAGACACGGAAGAGAAGACAATGCTGAATAAAGTCGTTTTTGCTATTTTTGGACCAAAATGTATTTTCGATGCTTCAAAAAATTCCAACGGACCCTCCGATGTCACATGGACTACTTTGATGATGTTTTTCTTACCTTTCTGGACATGGACAATATACCATACACACAGCATGGAGGGACTGAGAGCTCTCGGACTAAATCTAAAATATCTTAAACTGTGTTCCGAAGATAAAATGAGGTCTTACGTGTTTGGAACAGCATAAGGGTGAGTTATTAATGACATAATTTTAATTTTTGGGCGAACTAACCCTTTAATACCGTGTGATAATCAGGGGTTCATAATACTTGCGACGCAGCTTTACGTGCACTCTTTGGATGTGAATGTGTGAGCGCACATGTTCCAGAGACACAAAATTCAATGTGTCTCAACTAGTCTCTCAACTCCCACTAGTCTCTCTACGCTGGAAGGAGTTCTCATACCTTCAGAGAGAGCCAGCACAGTAGCAATGATGACATCATCATTGTGCGACGTCAGCCAGGCGGAAGTGTTCAGAGGACTTCAGTTTGCCATGAAACCACCTCGATTCAAAAGGGTGATTGTGTCAGTGACCGAGGGAGAATCAGCTCATGTCCTGACGACCAAAATAGGAACTCCAGAGGAGGAGAGCCATCAGGGCTTTTATTAAATAAAGGGGGCACAGCCCTTCGTCCAATTCTGGATCTTGGTGTTTCGAACAAACACCTATGAAATAATTCATTCAGAATGTTAACACACAAAAGCACTTTGTCAATTGATTCATCTGATCGATTGGTTTGTGACCTTCGATCTGTCAGATCCTTATTTTCACATAGACATTTACCCCTCTCACAGAAAATTCCTCAGATTTGCATAACGAGGCACAGCTTACGAATTCTTTAGCTCCAAAGGTTTTTTTTCCAAATGTGTGGAAGCAGCCCTGTTCCCATTAAGGAACAAGGAAACAAGAATAATGTTGTACATAGACAATTATCTGATACGCTTATTGTTGAGAGCAAGCAGTGAAAGACACGGGATGGTGTTAAATCATCTCAGCAACTTGGGGTTCAGGATCACAAACAGAATATCTGGGGCTCAGCAAAGACTCCCTCTCTTTCACACAATGTATTGCCTGCTTTCAGATGGGGAAAGTGGTTTCGTACATACTGTGTTTTAGAATGCTGGGTCTAATGGCTTCTGTGATTTCTGTAGTACATTTGGGGCAGCTCAAAATTAGGGATTTTCAGTGCTGGATCACACAGTTAAATCTGTGCTCTCTGCAGCATCTCAGCTGGCTGGTGAGAATTACTCATGCATGCATCAGAGTGCTCAGGAATCAGAAAAGACCTGCAATTCTCAACCCCTTGTATGGGGAGTGGAAACTCCATCCCCAGGTGGTGAAACAGATATGGCAGAGATACGGTCAGGTGACCGTAGATCTCTTCGCCTCACAAGAAAAATGCTCAATGTCCTCTATATTTTTCTCTAGCGGGTGAAAATGCACCACTGGGTGTGGATGCTCTAGTCAAGCCTTGGCCAGATGTCCTTCATTATGCATTCATTTCCCCCACTCTAGTCAGAGTGAGGGAACAGGGTCTGTCATTAATACTGATATGAATTCTCTATGAATTCGTCTTTGGATGATCTAATTAAGAGTGTATATTATATGTTTATACCCATGTAACATATTAGTGTTCTAAGAACCTTTAGCAGTTTGTGCATCAAAACCTAATTGAGTTCCATACTTCTATTACCATGCTCTCACACAAAGGGTTGAAAACCTCTCGAGTATTTCCAACCCACCGCTTGGAATTTTAGCCTTTCTCATTGAACAAGGCCATCCAGAGAGGCGTGCATCTTCTCAGACCTTAAAAGGCTCAAACACAATTCCGCCCATAGGCATTCTTCTGCAAAATCTTCAGACTGCTGTCGGTGTGTAGAGCCTTAGCCGGTATGAGTGTGCCAAGTGGATAAGGATGGAAAGAAGATAAGGACGTGAGCTAGAAGTCGGAGGGGAAGTCGTGGCCTGAAGGTTAGTGACTCGGACTTGCAATCAAAAGGTTGTGAGTTCGAGGCAGGAATTGTAGGTGGGGGGAGTGCATGTACAGTGCTCTCTCCACCTTCAATACCATGACTTAGGTGCCCTTGAGCAAGGCATCGAACCCCCAACTGCTCCCTCGGAACCGCAGCATAAATGGCTGCCCACTGCTCCGGGTGTGTGTTCACAGTGTGTGTGTGTGTTCACTGCTCTGTGTGTGTGCATTTCGGATGGGTTAAATGCAGAGCACGAATTCTGAGTATGGATCACCATACTTGGCTGAATGTCACTTTCACTTCACTTTCACTTTAGAAACTCTTCTGCAGCCCTTAAGTCTGCACCAGGCTACTGCCTAGTCTTTCCATTCATCAAGATTCTTTGACTCAAAATGGTTCTCATCGACCTAACTTCAGCCAACCTACTGGTGCCCCAAAGTGAACAGGACTCTCTTTTGAGATGTGCAAGTATCAAACTTAGTCTTATTAATTGATACATTAAGTATCATTTGCACATTTTACAAAGGTGAAAAGAAACTGATGTTTCCTTCAGGCTGAAGATCTGCTAAATATCAAATTGTTACCATAGCTTCATGTTTTTATTTCTCTTCTCTTTGCTGCTTAAAGGGTTAGTTCACCCAAAAATCGAAATTATGTCATTAATAACTCACCCTCATGTCGTTCCAAACCCATGAGACCTCAGTTTATCTACGGAACACAGTTTAAGATCTTTTAGATTTAGTCCCAGAGCTCTCAGTCCATCCATTGAAAACGTATGTATGGTAAACTGTCCTTGTCCAGAAAAGTAAGAAAAAAATAATCAAAGTAGTCCATGTGACATCATAGGGTCAGTTAGAATTTTTTGAAGCATTGAAAATACATTTTGGTCCAAAAATAGCAAAAACTATGACTTTATTCATCATTGTCTTCTGTTCCGTTTCTGTTGTGAGAAACACATCAGTTTATGATATCCCCCATTATTATGCCCATTATTTATTCATTTTCCTAGAAACACTTTCTCAACACTCTTTTGAGCCACTGGAGGGAGCTGGGCTTAAGTTTCTCTCTTTTAAGACAGTACTGCTCATAGCCTTAGTAACAATTAGACCTGTGAGTGACTTACAGGCTTTGTCTGTTAGCCCATCATGTTTGCAGTTTGCTCCAGGGTTCACTGCAGTTTCCTTTCTTCTTAACCCAGCTTTCATGCCTAAGGTACAGTAGTTGACTCATATAGGTGCCCATCTACTGAAATTTCAGCTTTTCACCCACCGCTGTTCTCTTCTCCGGAGGACTAGTTTAAGTGTTTATGTAGTTAATAAAGTCTTACTTGTATCACACTTGAGGTTGTTCCTTGTTTTCTCATAACTGGAGTCCCTAAACATGCAGATTTTTGCTACATGCTCTGAGTAGTATTGTACAGTAAAAAAGTTATTTTTCTTAACCAGTAAATTAACTACACTTACAGTTTACTACCCTTACTGTAAATGAAGTTGCTCCTATTGTAACAGCTGTGTGTTAATTAAGTTCTGACACCCCTTTGTCTCAGATTGTTTTCTGTGTCCCACACTTGCTTCCATTCTGCAATTGGTCAACATTGGCTCAGGATGTGATTATCCCAAATAGTCTAGAAACAACCTAGCTGTTGACTTTCTTCTTCTTCTCTCTCTCTCTCTCTCTCTCTCTCTCTCTCTCTCTATATATATATATATATATATATATATATAAATGAGCATGATCAAACATATATTGTGGAGTGGAAACTAGAAAAAACTAAAAAGTTGCCCTGTGATCTGGTTACCAACATTTCAGAGAAAATGAATCAGTGTCAAAAGTCAGACCAATGAAGATTTTGGTATGGATGTAGCCTAGGATCATGTTAGGATCAACAGCACACAGTATATACTAATTAATATTATTAATAAAATTAATTAGTAAGCGAAAAGTAAATTCTTTTAAACCATGAAATAACACATGGAGGTATAGTGACCAAAATCTTCATATTATTAATTCCAAATTTAACTTAAAATATCTTCTTAACTATTGTGTGGTATGGTTTCAGAAGACTACTTTTATGCCACTGGAGATTGAGTCCATCCAGATAAAATAATACACTTTCACAGCATGAGAGTATGATGATCATTTTTATTTTAGATGAACTATTCATTTAAAGCAACATAGAGATTTTCATTAAGCATATTATTTTCACAAATTGGGAATATTGTACAGTTCTAAAACAAAAGTTGGAAACTTAATAGATGAAGAGACCAAAACCGAAGAATGTGAGTCTGCAAGACCTCCATTCCGAGAAAAAAAAAAAAAAAAAAAAGATTATGTTTTACAGAGGTCTTGAGGCAATTAAAGTGTGATTCTGGTAACTGCCTGTTTTCTCTTTGAGTGAATGGAGCAGTTCTTTGAAGTGGTAAGTCTAAACAAAATTGTCTGGATTTAATTGTGGCCAAATCAAACAAATATCTCACCTGTTTTTGCTATAGGAAGGAAAATGTTGCCTCTATAATGTGTTTACACAGACTACAGCTTCAACTCTAAATGGCAAAAAAAAAAAAAAAAAAAAAAAATATATAATTAATACTTTCGTCAAGTTGTTGTTTATAAAAGCATAAAAAGACAACAATGGGCTAATTCACAGCCCAAAGCTGGAACAGGTAGACAGACATCAAGTGGAAAAGACCACCCTGGTAAATTAAACAAACTCTATGACAGTGAACAGGCCGTTATTTTACACCGCAATCCTGGTTGGCTCACCTCAACCTCAATCCAAATAATTGCACCACATTACATTGGACATGTGTGCCAACCTCATTCTTTAAGAAAAGCAATCACTCAATTTGTCTTTCAAGGTGCAAAACCATGAAAGCAAACTAGGGAAATTAGTTCATTTCTCTTAGAAGAGATTGAACCTTTAGAGTTCAAAAAATAACCTTTAAATTAAAAAATGAACTTCTAGCTATCAAAAAGGTTCAAAGTTGAACTTAAAGGTTCTATGATGATCCACTGGTTATTTGGCAGTTATTTTAAGAACCTTTGTTGTGGTAAAAGGTTCATATTAGAACCTAGCATATTTAATTTTTGAACCTTTTCTAAGATGTACTGTAAAGACTAGACTGAGTACAGTTAGAACACGATTTGCTTAACTGTTACATTAGTAAATTGTTAATTTACACACTCAGTATTAATTTACTCTAATTTAATTTACTCTGTTAATAATTGTGATGTCAGATGCAGTTGTGGCAACATGGTTGTATCTATCTATCTATCTATCTTTCTTTCTTATTAGTAATTGTTTTATTATTATTATTATTATTAATATTACTATTATTATCATTATATAGACCCCTTAAAAGTTTGTAAACATTGCAACGTCTCCAGCTGGGCGGTATGCATAGATTATTTAACCTGATATGAAAGTGTGCAGTGCAAACACGAGCATTATTTATGATCATCTCCATCCTGTCTTTACGCGTATTGCATTCAACCACAATTGTCTTCTTGATTTCTGTGAAGGAATGTCTGCCGGGATCCGGTAAAACTTTAGTTTTAAAACAAAACTTCTGTTCCTTCTATTCTGGCAGCCAAAAACACAACAAGAAGACATTTTAAAGTCAAAACCTCAAACTTTTAGTGCATCTGCTATGAGTTCTGCCTTATGTTTTGCCTTCAGCTAGAGTGGTGACGTCACAGTGACGTAGGCGATTAAGGGGTCTATTGTTTCGATATTGAGAATAAAAACAATCAAAACATATCCATTTAAACCAGGGCGAAGGTTTCTGGGCTTAATAGGCAAAGTTGCGTAACGCAACGCAAAGCACTGATTCTGTTACGCGCAGAGGTGGGTAGTAACGAGTTACATTTACTTCGTTACATTTACTTGAGTAATTTTTCGGGGGTAACGAATACTTTTCGGAGTATATTTAAAGATGGGTACTTTATACTCTTACTTGAGTACATTTTTTGGGAAAAATCTGTACTTTTACTTCGTTACTGTGGGCGACGCCCCTCTCGTTACTTCATCTTAATGCAATAAATGTTATCAATACTTCAGTTTATTCCAAACGTGCCGTCTACTTTTCTCTGGACAATGAGCGATGCCCATTCGCGAATGATTCATTCTTTTGAGTCAACTCTGTTCAAAGGCTTGATCAAACCAGTCGGCAAACGAGTGAATTGGTTCATGAATCAGTTTGAATGAGTCGTTCAGTTCCATGCTGCACGCGCTGAGCTCTGAAGCGGTTCACTCTGAGTTGTAACGTTTAAGAATATCAGCAGCGTTGAAAACGGGGCTATGGAACTGCACTGAATTGAAAGCTAATCTGCAAAGGCTATTATTTGCTTGCGGTGGAGATCCTTATTAGATGAACGCTTGTGCTGTCTACTGTTTAACAGGTAATAACTTGGGCTACATTCGATTACAGTACACGATACCACTGTGACATTAGTTTGTTGTACGTGTGTGGCTTGTAACAGGTTGAATGCAGCTTCCAAAAGACAAAGAATAGCCGATTAAGATTTGATTAATTTTAATACAATCACACCAGTGCGAGTAGGTTCAGCAAGTCATATCATCAGCTGCTAAATTTAGATCTGTGATCGCTTGCTGGCGCTGAGCCAGAGACAGACGCGTTTTTACAGCGCCGCGCATTAACCAATCACACACGATTCTGTTGAGCTTTTGAACGCAATCAGGCCAATCAGAGGCGTTCCGATGAGTCATCGCTGAAATGCCGGTGCTTCCTTCACTCGCTCACTTACTGAATACCTCTTTCTGCCGAATTCTCTCGTCAGAAACAACAAAGTGCAGATGTGTGTACGAATCTATAATTAAGATATTGATTTCACAGTGTTAACAGTTTCAGTGATTTTAATGGTAGTTTCTGAGAGTGAATGAAATCTAGACTGTCAGTGAAAATTATGTTTAATGTAAATGTTATTTGCTCTCTTTCTGAACAATGAAAGATTAGTAGCAATATTTATATCACATTAACTTTCAATGTTAAATTCACATTTAAAATAAAGTCAGTCGTATTAAAAATATGTTATGGCATGATACCTATATTTGTTACTTAAATAAACAGACAGGGTTTTATAATAAATTACATAAATTGGATTAAAGGCTGATGAAATATATACATTTATACACACACACATACATTACTTACATTTTTTGTCTATATATCTATATAAAAAAAGGCTCCGTATATATGACCCAAAGTAACTAGTAACTAACTACTTGAGTAGATTTTTTATCCGATACTCTTTTACTCTTACTCAAGTAACTATTCAAGACTAGTACTTTTACTTTTACTTGAGTAAATATTTCTAGAATTACTTTTACTTTTACTTGAGTAAAGTTTTTTTGTACTCTACCCACCTCTGGTTACGCGCAAGGTCAGAGGCCACACGGGAAAACCGTTACAAACATTCAAGCGCAAACAACAGCAGCACTGAGTGGAGCAGCACGAATATCTGAGGTAAGACAACAAAACCTTTCAAACTATAACCTTTTTGAAAAGCTATTAAAATAACACGTAATGTCATAACTGTGTGTTACATAATGAATAAATGACGACGTGCCACAGAATTAAGCACACAAGATGTTAATGTGGCCATAATATTAAGTCATTTTAGTCATCGAGTTAATTATTCTGCATATATCATGGTTACTAAAACACCTCAAGACCGTTTCTCAGATGTTTTATTTCAATATATTTGTAAAGATTTTAGCCTGCTGGTTACAAGAGCACTCGTGTATTGATTATTTACACCAACAGAGGGCGCTGCGAGCTACACTGATTGCTTGGTAATGTACTGCTTGCCACTTCATTCATGAAGAACTGAATGTGGACGACAGGAGGACGCTATTATCATAATTTCTCAAAAGAGGCACGTTGTCCCTAAAGGTAGTATTTTCGAATTAAAATAATACTGTATGTACTTTATAACTGCCTTTCTAACTCTAAATTTATAAATATAATTGTATGACTTATGTTGTTTTAACAGATACTGAAATTGATGGAGACACTTTAATGAACACACCACGAGTAAGTTACTATTATACACGTGTTTAAAAATATGTGGACACCTTTACTATTATTGTTAAATATTATAATAATTTAATGGGATGTACGGAAGAACTTAGTGACTTTGACATTTTCTTATATTTATGCATTTAGTTGTTATTACAAAGCAATTTTATTGCATTCCCTTTTTTAATTTACATTTAATTTAATTAGGAGTGATGGTCAGGTCAGATGTCTACATATCTACACCACACTGTAAAAAATCCAACTCACAAAAAGTTAGACTAATGATTATATTTTAGTTAACTGGACAATTAAATGCAAAAATGTTGGCATAACTAGTGAAAAGACATTAGTTCAACAATCATTGGACCAACCTAGAATTGATTGAAAATTCAATTTGTAAATTCAAGTTAACAAGCATACAAGTTGGGTTGGAGGTTTGAGCAAGAGCACTGTAACGACCATGAAATTGGCGCGTGTACAATGAAGCGCGCCAACTCCGAACAGACAAAGGAGCCTAATCCTAACTGTGGTGGATACGGTGAATAAGCTAAAGCCCCAAAAAAGTCAGCATACTCCTTTAACTTGTACTTATATTGCTCGTTTTGTAACATGTTTTGTGTTAACAATTTAAAATGTTAAACATAGAACATTTAAAGTATTTAGGACCGGTTGAATGAGATAGCACTTTGAATGTTTTTTTTTTTTTTTTTTTTTTTTTGCCTACTCATTTAATTACTTTTTTTAAGAATGAGTATGGCTAAAGTTACCAATGTGTTGCTGCTGGTTTGAAATAAAACCTTGACCAAAATATCAAGCATGTAGTAGTTTTTTTTAACCTTGTGATGCTGTTTAATAACACATTTTTAGTCAACTGAACGTACTTTATTAAGTCAAGTGAAAATAACATTAAAAGTTGAAATTACATAACAAAAGTTTTTTTAACTATAAAAACTCAATCAGCTGAACAAAAGATCTTAAGTTGGGAGACATGTGACCTTACTCAGTGAATTGAGTTAAGTGAACTAATTTGTTTAAAAGTTGAGTAAACTCAAAAAAGCTGTGCAGCAAATTACCTTGTAATTTTAAGTTAAGTCAATTTTTCTTTTTTTACAGTGCATACTAACATGCACCTTTCTGCAAACTTTTTTGTAGGACTTGTTGATAATCCACCTGGATCAATCTCAAAACAACATATTGCTTGTTTGTAGCAAAAAAAACAACAACTTTAAACCAGATATACAGGACAAAGCAAACAAGATCAAAAACAATTCAAGGTCTGTTTGATTAAATGCAAATATACTGTACATGGTAATTTCCATGCATTAAGTTTATAATTTTAGAGAATGGTGAGGTTAATAATGTTTCTCTATTTTCAGGTATGCAACAGGTGAACATAACAAGTTGTCTTCAGCCCTTGTTACCAAATACATGTTCTTGAGATAAAAGACTGGCAAGGATGTGCTTTAAAACAAATAAAAAAAGAAAGATCACCTTTGATTGATGTTGAAAAAATGACATTTGTTGCAGGTTCAGCAAAGTAAGAAAACAGATTAATTTTACCAGGAGTCCAAAAAAATATCGCAATCATTGTATAGGTAGGTTTGCTAAAAAATAAGTGACACTTCAATACTTACATTTCTATTATCCTGTGAGAATGTTTCATGTATATGTTTATTTATCTATTTTGCAGATGGAGGAACTATCTGGTCAAGATTTTTATCAAAAGAGGCCAAGGTCAGTTGGGGTAAGAGTCACAGACAGAGTCGGGAGGCACAAACAGAGATCAACGAGTAGAAGAGCAGCTGGGAGATATTGTTACTGAGCTGGATGAAGAAAAACTAATCCGATTGATTTGGCACACAAAGTTAATAAATGCACTGGTTTGCATGAACAGTAAAGCTAAGAATCCAATGATCAAAAACATAGTATGCCATATTCAATTCAACGAATTTTCAATTAAAGGTCTCAATGGTTGCTGCTGTCCTGCTGTTTCCACTTCTATTAAACCAGAGTCTGAGATCTCTTTATGTCATCAGTGAGGTGAGTGTATCTATAATTTGTTCTTTTTCAACCCCTTCTCTTGGTTATGATTTCTTATAAACATTTGTTTTTAGAATGAGGTTATTCTATAGTTTGTGTCCATGCATAATTTAGTTTTTCATGACCACTTGCCACCCTCTCTATTATCTCTTGTATATTATTAATATAGTTTACACTGCCTCAGTGTAAAAAAGTAAAAAAAAAAAGTAAAAGACTTATTACAGATTCATTTTTGGAGTCTTATTATATATAAACAAATGTGTGTGTGTGTGTTTACAGACCAAAAGTTTGGACACACCTTCTCATTCAAAGAGTTTTCTTTATTTTAATGACTATGAAAATATGAGTCACACTGAAGGCATCAAGGGCCATTTGACCAAGAAGGAGAGTGATGGGGTGCTGCGCCAGATGACCTGGCCTCCACAGTCACCGGACCTGAACCCAATCGAGATGGTTTAGGGGTGAGCTGGACTGCAGGCACAAGGCAAAAGGGCCAACAAGTGCTAAGCATCTCTTGGGGAACTCCTTCAAGACTGTTGGAAGACCATTTCAGGTGACTACCTCTTGAAGCTCTTCAAGAGAATGCCAAGAGTGTGCAAAGCAGTAATCAAAGCAAAAGGTGGCTACTTTGAAGAACCTAGAATATGACATATTTTCAGTTGCTTCACACTTTTTTGCTATGTATATAATTCTATATATAATTCCATGTGTTAATTCATAGTATTGATCAGTATGAATCTACAATTTTCATAGTCATGAAAATAAAGAAAACTCTTTGATTTAGAAGGTGTGTCCAAACTTTTGGTCTGTACTGTATATATGTATATATATATATATATATATATATATATATATATATATATATATATATATATATATATATATATATATATATATATATAAAATACTAAATTTCATATTAACTACTAAATATTGTTATAGTATAACAACATTATTTTCTCCTTGTTTAGGAATCAGATACACCCAACCCTGTGCTGTTTATTAAGGGACATGCCTTGGATGCAGAGTCTCTTTAAAAAAAATGATGGAAGTGGAGGAGGAGGTCTGTGAAGTAGATGATGTGAACACAGCTCTACACTTCAACTTCAACACTGAATATGCTTCAAAGTTGAGAGACAGCCTGACATTCACTGAAAACTGTGTAATGTATCATAAAGCCAAAACCAATATGCCACCCACAATGGCCAATTATTATAATAATTTTTTTAAATTAATGTATATGTATATAAATGCATGATATTTATAGTTGTTTATGTACAGTTTGTGTTTGTTTGTTTGTATGTAATACATATTTATGGATGATTGCTGTTTATTTATTTGTGTTTGTTGGTTTGCTTGTAATGCATATTTATGGATGATTGTTGTTTATTTATTTGTGTTTGTTGGTTTGCTTGTAATGCATATTTATGGATGAATGTTGTTTATTTACTTGTGTTTGTTGGTTTGTAATGCATATGTATGTATTAAACAGTGTATGGACAATCATGGTGTTCTGACATTATAGTGAAATTGGATTAATAATGTATAACAACAACAACGTTATTGCTAGCTAGAAAAGGGTTCATAAAGGAACTGATGTGGTTCATTAATGCACCTTTAAGTGAAGGTTCCAATTAAAAACACAGTTGCAATCTCCAGGAACCTCAAAAGGTTCATTTTTGAACCTTTTCTTCTAAGAGTGTTGCAAAAAAAAAAAAAAAAAAAAAAAATACAGACACAGAAACTGAAAGTGCCATTGGTAGTATTAAATACATTAATATCAAAGAACATATCAATCTATCCTTGAAAACCAAAAATGTATCTTGTCTCAAACATTACAGGCTTATGTTCTCATCTGATAGTCTCAGTTCAGTAATAGCAATAATATTTTTTGTTTAGTTGTCTTTTATGCCCCAGCTGTATAGTAGCAAAGGAATCGAACCTCCATCAGGAATTGCTGGTCCCATCTGGTCTATTTTTGGCTGCAGTGTATTCAAAGTTATATATATATATATATATATATATATATATATCTGTCCACCTTTCAAGCAAGCACTCTGAGGAGGAAGGAATGTTGCGCTCCAAAGTGGGGCGGCAGCCTCAATTGGCGCACTGATTTGGCTGTAATTTCATGTGATGGTGCCTGACGAGGCGAGACGGAGGAAAAATAGATAATGTGATCAAGACTGGACAGACAAGCCATGGAGGAATGTTCCTGGATGGCTAAACAAACCCACGGAGTGTGTGGATTAGAGCATGGCATGAGGCACTAGTCAACAGAACTGAAGAAGGTGAAGTGTCTCAATTCTGTGTGTTTGCAGGGACATATTTCTGATACCCCACTATGGAACACAAATACATTTGCAAAAATGAATGATCAAATTATCATAATTTAGGTTTAATCCAACACTGAAGACAACACTGCTTTTTAGTAAACAACAATTCTTTGTACAGCAATATATAGAAAAGCCAAATTTCTTTCTTTCTTTCTTTCTGTCTTTTTTCCCTCCCAATTTAATAAAAAAATAATACAATTACATGCATAGCCTTTAGGGTTTGGTTGGCCAAAAACCTGATTAATATCCATGACTGAAGGCTATATGTTAATGAAAATTACTGCATATACATAGACTATATTTTTAGAACATCATACAACACATGGGATAATTTTAGAACCTTTAGATATTAAAAGATAGTTTGAGTATTATTAGTACAACTAAGTACATCTAATGAGTGTTCTAAAAAATAACTTTGGCAGGATGGTGCCGATTTACTGAGCTGAGGATAAGAGGTTTAGATTTATCTATTTATCTACTGTAACGTTAACCTACATGAAAAACCTAAGTGTAATGTCAAATTTATAAGTTTTATAAATGCTATAATTGCAAATTGATCATGTATGTTATATATGCTTAATGTACCAGTTAATAAATTGTTCACTATTGTTTTTGGTTAAATTAGTAATAACATTCTGTGGTAATAATCTGTGGTTCTCACTTAAATTTATTAGATTTGTGAATGTTCAGATAATTCTCTTAACTGCCAAAATGTCCATAAAATCATAACACAAGCACACAAACACAAACAAAATAGAAAGAAAGAAAGAAAGAAAGAAAGAAAGAAAGAAAGAAAGGGAAAAAGAAAAGAAAATAATGAATACTTACAAGAATTCTGTCTTTGGGGGAAACGTTGGAATAACATCTATGTTCATACATGAGACAACGAATGCTTTCCATTGGGAACACTCGCAATTTCGAGGACATGAATTCGTATATCCGATCACACACACAACTGACAGTAACATCGACAGTACATTTGTCGCCATGATATAAAGAATAAATGTATTTTCTTCTGTTGGAAAACTGCAGTCTCTTCACTCGGTTTTGGACCATTAAACAGTGACACAAACACTGACAAGCACTTTAAAAGCCCAGCTTGATTGAGTTTAAGAGTCAGTGAGAGTGAGAGAGTCTGTGAGTGAGGCGGACGCCTGATGCGCCCTTGCGGTTTCTATGGGAACTGAATAGTTGTAAGCAGCCTCTCGTTTACTAATAATTCCGTGGATTAGGTTTATCATGATATCATGATATACAGACGAACGGTTCAATATATATATATATATATATATATATATATACATATAAATAAGTGTGTGTGTGTGTGTGTGTGTGTGTGTGTGTGTGTGTGTGTGTGTGTGTAGCTAGCCTATAATAGACAGTTCGGGGGGTTTCGGTTCGGTAAGCATTACAAACCGAGCGATTCGTTGTACTAATCCTATTTGAAAAATAAAAGAGCTTAAAGTGTGTGAAATACAATGTTCTCAGTGCTAGCCCAAACAACGTAACAGCCCCCATTGGAGGGCTGGACATGATTAAATATCAATATATGTCAATACAAATATTTTTTTCATAGATTTTTTTTCTTCTTCTTTTCTTTTTTTTTTTCAACGGTTATATAATTTCTCGATACTGAAAAAAAGCTTGGTTAAATACAGCCCAGCGCTGGGTAAAATATGGACAAACCCAGCAAATGGGTTGTTTTGACAAGGGTTGGGTTGCTGCCCAGAAGGTTGGGCTAAACATTTAACTTAATGTTGGTTGTAACACACACACACACACACACACACACACACACACACACACACACACACACACACACACACACACACACACACACACACACACATGAAAGGGATAGAGAAAGAGAGATAGAGGGAAAGAGAGAGAAACCCAAAAATATTTATTAAATTCTTATAATTATTTCTCACCTGGTGGAATCATTCCTGCATTAAAGTTTTTTTTTGTTATATAACAAAACATAATATATAAGTTCTCATACGTAACAGGTGCAGCGCGAGTGTCAAAACTACAACTCCCATGATTCATAGCGTTTGTTGTTTTCCTGTTAGGCGGCCAGTTTAAGTTGCCATAGCAGAGGATGGCGGTGTTTTACGCTGATCACACAAGATAACCGTCAAACTGCTGGCCACACGGGTAGGGGCAGGTTTATGTACGTTTTTTGTAGTTTTGCATTTTTGTGATTTGGCAATATATTATACATACGGACATTACTTTTTAACAAAGAAACTATGTAAGCACGAAGCTAACTAGCTTGATACTTTACCGTAAACTGTGCCAAGTCGAGTGTTCACAAATTTGTTTAACAGTTACATAAAATTGACGATTCCATCAACTAACTTAGACCAGTGATAATCGGTCTCAAACATTAAATAAGCGGAATATTTTCTCGCCTGTTGTAATTACACACGTCTATCAGTTAACTTAGGCAAACATATAAATTAATGCTAGTGTCAGGGCTGGTGAAGTTGGTTTCTGATTTCAGATTATTGCTGTTAACTATTTTCATCCTTTGGCTCTTGTAAGCATGGACTCCTCCAGTGAATCTGACACCTATGACAGACACACGGGGCATCGATCGCGGGTCAGAAAGCGCCGAACGAGGCCTGAAAGCGGGTTTCCCAGGGACACTCATGTATCGGACATATCTGACAAAATTGACACTTTAGCAAACACTCTAAAAGTAAGCTGTTTTTATTCATTGCACGTGTACACCTGCTCGGACGATTTGTGTTACCCTGTCAGATTTTCCTACCTCCCATTAAAACAGATGGTAGCATTAAGTTGATAGCGAAAATTTTTACCTATCAGATTTAGCTCCAGTATGATATTAATAACATGTGAGGCTTTATTAACATGTACACCTAGCTCAACCCTAAACATACCCTCACAGTAGGATAAATACAGTGTTGGTAGCATAATCTGCCAGGTAGCCTTATTTGTCAGAACACAGGCTCTGCTGTGTAGAACAGGGATTGCTAGGGTCTTTTTACATGCAAGCTTGTGTTTTGTGCAGGACACAAGCCGAAATCTAAACAAAGTAGATCGGATGTTGGGACAGTATAAGGGACACACAGATGACCAAGCTGAAGCCATGGCAACAGTGAGTATTGATGCACAAAATTGTATGGGATTGTCTCTGATCTCAGATAAGGGTGTTGTGTTGAGACCATGCCCTGTGTTCTAGCTCAGGGAGAGCTTGGAGGAGTCCATCCAGCATCTGCAGGCGCAGCAGCTGAGGAGTTCACCTGGTGGTCGGAGCACCTCCTTCTCCACACTGCACACCAGTGACCTGGAAGATGGCAGTGCCAGAGGTACTAAAAAAGCTGTATATTGCTTGATTGAATTAGTGGAAGCTTGTCAATACATTAATTATTTGTACAAGTTATTATTTGTAATAATGCTAATAAATTATATATAGTATATTCTTTACACTTCCCACTCAAAAGTACTAGTTTAAACTATATATAACCAGAATATATTGTTACACTGTTGAAATACTGTATACCACAATGCACTGTTATCTCCTTCTATATTTATTTTTATTTCAATGTACAAGATAAGACATTTTATATAAAATTGCATTTAACTTTCTTCTTTTACGAGATAATTGCTGTGTCTCGTTCCGACGGCAGTGGCTTCCTGAATTCGCATTTGTCAACCATTTACATTGATGCAGCTGCCTCATTTCAGAAAAGTGACCACTACATTCCATAGTAAGAAAGAAATTACAATAATTGGCAGAATAAAAGTAAATTTGTTAATAGTTACTTTTCTGAAATAAGACATCTGAGTAAGTTTTGACTGCCCTGACTGAACCATGGAATGAAAAAAATTGAGCTGCATTAAGCTAGATGATGGCACTGTTGTCTTCTGTAGAGCTGCTTTACAGCTGAAATGCCTCTTGGGATGTTGACACTGGTGTTGAACTAGGGCCAGTTGCTTAAACTTAGTCACAGTTTTAAGACTGTGTCTTAAGAACTAGTTTGGCCAACTAGCAATTGGCAAGGGGAAATCAGTCTTACGTTTCAATACAAGTAAGAACAAACTACCTTTTCATAACTTAATTAAAAAAGTTATGACCAGTCTTATAGAGAGAAAAAAAAATAGATGACTTTTTAAGACTAGTCTAAATGCAGCTGGTTCTTGAATAGAATCAGTATTGAATCAAGCTGAATGACAAAACTTTCACATTTTTCTGAATTGAATTTGTTTCAGATTGATGAACTTCAGTTATTGATCTGAAATAAACCAACACTGCACTGACTTGAGCTAAATAATGGCACTATTGTCTTTTAGAGATACATTACTGCAGAGTCTCTATAATTGATTTTCCAAAATGGGTTCTGATTATCTTTTTAAAGCTATCTTTTTTAATCGACACAGTATTTTATGAAATGCTATAAAAAATGAAGGTGGCTTGACTTGTCTTGACCTGACCTATGTGGTCAACAAATGCAGTCTGGAAGGCGCAGCCTTTAAAAGATCTCTTGTCTCTTGCCCTGTAGATAGAAGACACTACCTCACCACGTCCCCTCTAAGAGATTATAGCAGTGGAGTCACAGGTAGCAGAAGACGGTCTAGATCTGTCGCTGTGCATTTCACAGACTCCGCTCAAGCTGAAGTGCAGGTATGCATCCAGAGACCCGGATTTGTCTGAATTGCAGGATATGTTGCACTATATATCCAGCAAGCTGGCATGGTATTCAACAACATTGTTTAATGTATTGTATTGTTTAGTCATGCTTATTTGAAAAAAAGCCATATAAATACTGACTCAAACTTTCTCATTTAGTTTAAAAATATATACTATTTAATTACACACACACACACACACACACACACACACACACACACACACACACACACATATATTTAAATTGCATATAAATTTTGATGGATGCAAACAAAAGATAAGACTATTTATAAAAAAAGAAAAAGAAAAGTTTCTTTTGGTTGTAGAATTTTATTATTGTGATTTTAACCATGGCTTCTTGGGGCTTATTGCATTGTAACGTGAGGGGCAATGCTGTAATATGACCATATGACAGCTTAAAATGTTATCTGATCTAATGAAAAAATATACAAGATAAACAGGTTTCCTTTCCAAATCAAATATATATATATATATATATATATATATATATATATATATATATATATATATATATATATATATATATATATATTTAGAATAATAATAAATAATGTAATTTTGCAGTTTGACAACAAACACATTGCAACCATGCTTGAGACCTGGGGCCCGTTCTTCGTACGTCGCTTATTACATCTGAGATCAAATGACACATCCAAGATGATATCATCGTGCTTATCATGATCCGGCTAACTGGGTTCTTCGACCACACCTGTTGTATATGATTAGTATCGCTGGATTGAGTTATCTGAGATAATTGCACGTTCATGTGTTGGCTTAAAAGGGGATATGTATCGATACTCGAAACCATGATCAGCAGTGCAGCGATTGGCTGGTGGCAAGACGGCAATGTAATGACGTCATATAATTTAAAACGACACCTGACGAAAAACTTGACAAATTTCTGGACTTTTATAAGGAAACAGCCAAGCACACAAAACTAAATAAATGTTATAATAGATACATGAAACAGATAATATACAGAAACAGAAAGATACATGTTTTTATTTTATTAGTATTTTTTACATGATTCCCAATTATTTAGATTCGCAATTTATACTAGTTGTGCAGTCTTTACATTTTTATTTCAATGTAGAAATTATCTATTCATTTAATTTTATATTTGGACAGATTTGTTACGTGACAGCATTAATGAAAGTTTCTTAAGGGTCAATATCATGTTATCTGCATCTCCTGTGCTCCATCAAGCCACTCTTATAATAGCAGTCATCACTCAAAATAATGCACAACTCTATTATCTGTATAACATGTGTGTAAGACTCCAATACAATTATGAAGTAATAATTTTATGACAAATAAATATTTCAGTGAGTAAAACTGGCTGTGTCTATAGTAGGCTGTTATGGACTACACATCATTTTTATATTATTTTTAAATAATTTTTTAAATGATTATTATTTTAAATTATTGTCCCTGAATCAGTACGATACTCTTGTAATAAAGTAGCAGTGGTAGCAGACATATTTTGAGTGTCAGTTCTGGTTGAAAAGAAGCAATCTAATCCTGTTTACATGAAATAAGCCTGCTCCCGAGCAGGTTTAAGTTTAAGGACCTGTTGCTATGACAGCAGCTCTGGGATGAGCTTCGAAGAACCAAATGATCCAAGATCACGCCAAATTGTCAACATTCAAATCTAGCTAACTGAGTTAGCGACGTACGAAGAACAGGCCCCTGGAGCCCGTTTAACTAAGGAGGTTCAACCAACTCTGAGTTTAAACTTGAGCTCCGAGTTGACTTACGCTGAGATGGGAAACTCTTGAGTTTTCGGTTACAGAACAGCTGAAATGAGGTGGTTTAATAAACTCTACATTGACTGACTCTGAGTTAAGCACGTGCACCACAACTATAAAAAGACATTATCTATGGAGCGCTGATATTACGATTCACCATGGCAACAGCTCCCGCCAAAAAGCCGTCTGCATACTTCAGACTCGATACAAATGTAATTCTTCTCAGTGTTATAATATCACAGGTGAAAATTGGCACAATGTTAGAATAATGAACTAATAGTTAATCATTTTATGGTATCTCATGGACAAGATATATATATATAAATAACAATAATATTAATAATAATATTTTAAGTGCATTTTTCTTATTTTACATATGGTCTGCCAATAGAGTAAGAAAAATACGGCAGTGGCTATTTACACTAAATGGAATTAACATACTTTCTTAGCGATAGACCCTATTTACAGTAGGCTAAGTTCAAACAGCTCTACATGTAGATGTTGTTTACACTTGGTGAAAATTGTGATATATTCTATTTACCATGTAAAAGTAGCAGCTCTTTGCAATAGGTTAAGTGTAAATAATAATTAGATGCTATTTATACTGGCAGATACATACTAGGCATATTTGCACCTCAGTATTGTTGTACATTAACAGGATGCAATGATATCCGATTGTAAATTATTATATTTATTAAAATTATAAATACTATTATCATTATTAAACACTTGTTAGGTACTGTACTTCCACTTTTAGATCATTTTCTTCATTTAAAAAAAGTCTAATGTGATGTGGAAAGGTGAGAAGAACGAGCTCAGCACAAGCTGGACTCGAACCCCGTCAGTCACATTACAAACTAGTTTTCCGTGCCCAACGTGTTACTGCCTACCATTTACTTTAAGATTATTTTTATTTCCACACGTATAATGTGTGTGCGTGTACATATATATATATATATGTATATATATATAATATATATATGTGTGTGCATTGAAGCAACATCCATGTGAGTGGCTGATTAGATAATTGCATTAATGAGAAATTAAACCGGTGTTCCTAATAATCCTTTAGATGAGTGAATTATTACAGTTATGTTTTGTTGATGTTCTACCCAATGATGATCCTAACAAAAAGTGTTATAGTGTCTTACTGTTGGACCTGCCTTGGTTACCTTATTAGGGTATACTATTTCTAAATTTGCTGAATAGCCCTGTAAATGTGGGATGTTTAATCAAGGAGGGTTTTATGGTAAAACAAACTGAAATTCTCATTTGTTTCTATAGTTACTCATGATTATCACCCATTTTTACACACACACACACACACACACACACACACACACACATATATATATATATATATATATATATATATATATATATATATATATAGTTTGTTTTTTAGCTTGCTTTGCCTTTATGTATGTATTGGACAACTTTTTTTTTCATTTGTAATGGTTCGTTATCATTGACACATTGTGTGGTTCTCCTGCATGTTTGGTTTGTTGTTAATAAAGATGGTTACTTTGGAAAACTCCAGTGTCTGGCTTGCATCCACATCGTTACAACGCTAGCAGTGCCTTAGCAACCAACCAGAGCAACCTCAAAAATAATGCTCTACCAACTACTCAAAACTATTTACTAACTCCATAGCAATATTATGGCAAAAATCCCAGCACAAGCAAACACCACTTATATTAAAATCTAATTCCCTGTGTTTTTCAGATTCACTCATTGCATCAGTCCCTCAGAGACCTACAGAGTGATCAGCTTCGGATTGGTGATGACATTGATAGAGAGATCAGGAGAAGAAACAGGTACTTTAATGTTTCAACCTGTCAAAAGTTTCTTGTCTATTGATGATAATAAATAGCTTGTGTGAATCTGCACACATACACACTCTGTTTTGTTCTTTCTGCCCCTCAAAAGAACTGATATAGAAACCAAGAAGACACTGGAGAGTCTTGCAGGCCACATAAAGGCATCACAGAAAGAAGAACCCGTAAGTGCTGATAATGTTACAGTATACAGCATGTTGTGTTCACTTTTATTTCTTTTAGGTGCTTGCTGTCTGTGACCAGTTTTCTTGCTTCCTGTAGTATTGAAATTATTGTGCTGGGCTTAAATTAAATGATCTCTTCTGTCTTGTTGTAAGTAGAATACAGTTTCTAAGGAGACCTGTTGTACAGAACATGACAATAGAGTCAGTTTTGACCTGTGTTATGTGACTTAGGTTTCGTTACGGGTGGAGAGACGTCTACAGGAGATTGAGGATGAGATGCACACGGGACGGCAGGCGCATTCTGAAAGACATCGCAGAGAGAAGCCAAAAAACATGTCTGGTGAATTGCAGGAGGTAGAATATTCAACTATTTATTTGCTAATATTTTAAAGGGTTTATGTCATTACAGATTTTTATTAAAATTCTGAGATGAAAGTAGTTGATGTACCTTGTAACTATACTGTAACTTCAAAACTCCGAGTCCAAAAGGACCATTTATTTAGGACCTGTCACTCTGTTTTTGTGAAGAAACTCGTTGTTTAAAATGAATCGGTGGCTGAAGTTTATCTAGGGACATTGATCATTGTAGTCAACCCCGACCCCAGTTTCAGCATGAGATGTTTTGTAAACACAGAACAATGCTTGTGTAGCGGAGTAAAGCACTGTTTTTCATTTCATCAGACATCGTCAAAATACAGACTGTCATATGACATGTTATTTGAAGTTTAGATAAAGTTTTAGTTTAGAAAACTCAATTATAACCATTTAAAAATAAGGGAAAATCATGTAAAAAAAAAGAAAAAAAAAGAAATCAATTCTCATTTCAACGCTCATTTGTCTCTGCATTTCAGCTTAATAAATTATCAGGGCGAAATCATTGTTAAAAACAGTGATTTGACAGTAACTTTAGAGCAGGTTAATGCTGTACTCCTACCAGCAGGGGGCAGTATCTGCCTGTGTTTTCCATACATTAACAATTGCCCTATTTATCTGAGAGGTGACTGATGAATGGAGCCTAATTTGCATCTTCTCTTCATTGCAGTTTGTTAATGAAAAGGCAGTGTGCCTTAGGCCTAGAGAAATAATGCATTTGTTGCGAAATCACGAGAAACAAACAAGACAAGCAAATCAGGACAGATAAACAAACACTTAGTCACCAAAGAGCTGTTAAGAAAAACATGGTGCCGCTCTTTTACACACCCATATAATCAAGCCCGCTGTTAGAGCAGTGAATGATGTCACCGCAGCATTTAACAAACTGATTTTAGACTAAGGAATGCTTCCTCAAAACACATACCTAACATAAAGACAGCGATTCAATGGCATCAGTTGCATTTTTTGTGGCTGGGCGGCACCTTAATGTGATATTATTTGAGTTGTGGTCTGTCTATGATAAAATGAATTATATTAATTATGTTTCCCCTTCTATAATTATGCATCTCACTTATAGTTTGCCATTCTGATGATAAATAGCATTCCAGCTGTTTCTTACAAAAAAAAAAAAAAAAAAAAAAAAAAAAAAACATTAAGCAAATTCATTTTGTGCTCCATATGCATTCTGGAATCACACATGCTGGGTTTTTGCATTAAATGGTAATGACATGTGGCACATAATATATGTTAGTTGCAATTACAACTTTGGTTTTACTTTAAAGTTTGACAAAGTGAATTAAATGTACTCCAGTATAAGTTTGCCAAGTTGTTTTTCAGACTCAACAAGTACATTTCATATAAATGCAATCAACATCTGAAAACTAATAAGTGGTGCTTTTTAAGGCAAGTGGGTTAATTACAACTGCTTATACAAAGGGTTATGGCTTTGGAACAAACCCTGTGGCTTTAATTACTGCCAGTCAATATACAGTATAAGCAATTTAATTTTAGTGGTGCTTACGCTTTTTATGCTCTTTTTAGCTCTTTTTTTTATTTATTTATTAATTACTAAATTATTATTATTATTATTATTATTATTATTATTATTATTTGCTTAATGGGCAATAAAATGGGTGAAAAAAACCCAATTAGACTTAAGGCCTTTACACACTGAGCGTGATGCGAAAAAGTGAGGCGAGACACGATGAATAGTGAATTCACACTAAATGTGAAACGATTGTTCGCCTTCTGCTAATTCACGCCTGCATGCTAGGTGGCACCAACCAATAATGCAGTTTTCCTCGGATATGTATCTTGTAAATGGATTTAACATCATCCACCGCTCAGTAAACAGCGTTAAATTAAGATAAACAAGGTTCTACACCAGAAACTATTTATAATGCTAACTAGAATAGGCTACATCCTAAAATATAATTAGAAGTACAATTATTTTATGTTTATTTTCTACAATTAATTTATGTATTTTGCTAATTTATTTGCTTACACAATTAAAACCATCATCGAGTGCTTGTAATAACTTCCAGTTGTGATCTATAGTTGATCGCACTGTTGTATGTTTAATAGCGCTAAACTGCTAATATTTGTCAACAATTTTTTATTGCTATAAAATACCATGAGCTAGATACAAAACATATAAAGAAAATATATTGTCATAATCATATGTCTATTTGCTTTCATATTTTATGTGTAGAAAAAGTGAACAAGCTCTGACTCATAACACTCGCACATGTTGAAAAAAATGGACAGTGCTCTACAGAACACATAATTCAGTGGACCATTAATAGAAATGTTATTCTGTATAAAGAACATGTGAGAATAAATCTGTTATCAAATAACAATGATAACAAGAACACAGCATCCACTCTTTTCTTATATCCGGGATAATCTTGCATTTGTTTACACTGGTTTTTAAAACAGCGCCACCACTCTTGCGTTTTTGTGCAACAGCAGCTGCTCCGGTCACTTGATCCTAGCTCAAATCTTATTCGACGACCTGTGTTTTCGCTTTGCAAAACTGAAAAGATTCATCGTACTTGTTGAAAAAAATAAATAAATGCATTTTCAGTGTGCAAATGTTTGTGGTGTATGTCGAAGCATCCACATAAATCTATTGTTTTATTCCAGCATGTCTGTAACAACATAAACTTCACAATCACGGAAAGGAGGAGGCGGGAACTGGCGGACAATCAAAATGAAACTTTAATTACAAAATAAAGACACAACAGCACAAACAAGATCAAAACACAAAATAAATCCAGGCCTGGTCCTCTCTTGTCCTTCACTATCGTCGCTCCTGTTTTATATCCTTCCATCTCCTCCATGGGACTCGAGACCGGTGGGTCGAGCAGGTGTCACTCATTTCCAATCACTCCACCGGCCTCGCTCCATTCCCATGGCTCTTGGCCCCTCCCTACTCGCCACATACCCCCAGGCCACAAACCTCGCAGGGCGTGGGGTACTCCCAAGACTGCGCTCATTTCCAATCACTCCACCGGCCTCGCTCTGTTCCCCCGGCTCTGATTAGACCGTTAGCATGTTGCTCAAAAATTACCTAAGATTTTTATATATTTTTCCTATTTAAAACTTGACTCTTCTGTAGGTACATCTTGTACTAAGAACGATGTAAAATGAAAAGTTGCAGTTTTCTAGGCCGATGTGGCTGGGAGCTATTCTCTCATTCCAGTATAATAATCTAGAAACTTTGCTGCCATACCATGCGTGCAGCAGGTGCAATGATATTACGCAGCACCAGACAGTAGTCGCCAGTGAGTTGCTGGGTAAATATCAAAACTCTTTGGCCATTTTTGAAAGAGGTGCTAACGGTGTAATCAGATTCAATTATCAATTCTAAACTAAAAGTGCTACCGCCAGACCCGGAGGTCGGCTGAATGGATTCGAAAATAGTAAAACTCAACTGTTTAACTCTAGGGCAGTTGGAATATTAGCCTATTCTCAAAAATAGTGGAGTGTTCCTTTTAAGACCATTTCACACTGATCGCGATACGAAAAAGCGAGGCAAATCGCCAATGAATGTTGCTTTCACACTGAGTGTGAAATTATTGATCACCTGTTGCTAATTCACGCCTACACGCTAGGTGGCACTGACCTAAAAGTAGCATCAAGCCACATTAGAAAATGTATGTAAAATTTTTATGCTTTTGCTTAAAACTCACAGTAAACTATTGAGTGCTTTTAATAACTTATTATTGTGATTTATAGTTGATTTCGATTCTGAAATGCGCATACACTGCTTATTCGATAATATAATACGCCACACTGCTTGTTGTCATAAACATCATTTATTGTTATAAAAATACCATAAGCTGCATACAAAATCCATACAAAAAAAAATATAATCATAATATATCTATTTGGTTTCATATTTAATGTGTAGAAATATATTTCACCATTTTATATTTAGTTTTTTATACAGAAGATCTAGAGAAGGGGTCATCAACTATATTTGTCAAAGGGCCAGAATTTTTCTCTGCAGACACTGTAAGGGCCAGATACTCGTAATATAAAATAAAATTCGAATTGCATCCTAATATGTTATTATTTGATATACTAATTTTAATTCCAAATATATGTTTTTTTTTTTTTTTTAAATATTACTTGTACTGCAGCGAGCCACCAGGGGGCGATATCGATATTTTATGCTTCATATTTGTGAGGCTGTCAAGCTGTCCATCACTGTCACATGCAGGTCGTAGTTTGTGGAGAACACTATAGAAAAGCCTTCTGAATATATTTAAATGAAAAAATGGCACTCTCAAAGAGCCTTAAGCGAAAAGTTGATTCAGAGAACCGTAGTTTTAATGAAGAATGGACTGATAAGTACGTATTCATTAGGGGTGTAACGGTTCACAAAATTCACGGTTCGGTTCGGTTCAATACACTGATGTCACGGTTCGGTTCGGTACGGTTCGGTACGTTTTAGATACAGCAAAAAGAAAAAATTGGCAGATAAATTTCCTTGATTTTTTAAAAAATGTTTTATTTATTAAAACTAACAAAGTATGTGTTTTTTTTACATTGAACAATGATGGAGCTATTCTTTACCCATCTTCTATGGTGTTTTCTTAGCAGCATACTGTATAAAACAAAAATAGCTCCTTATAAATTTTTTTTTTTAAATTAAATGTAATATTGTTGTAGTGGTTATGAACAAATACAAAGATGTAACTCTTTTTATATGGAACTCTATAACTCTTTATATTTAGTGTGTTTTTACTCAATTGGTTCTCTATTTGGGCTTATGTTTTTTGGAACAAAGCAGGAATTACGGTCTGTCTGAAATGGGCTCGTGAAGGAATATTGTAATGGGGCTCAATTACATTAAGCATGTTCTTAAAACCTGCGTTTTCCACTACAGAGTAAGGTCTCATATCCGCGGATATAACGTAAATGCACCATTCGCTGCGGTGATGTCCGTATATGGAGCCCGGGACGTCACCTGTAGGAGAAAAAAAAGCAATCCGTGGCGACGGTTTTGCAATCCGTCCCCTCAGTTTATAAACCGTACTCACGAATTCATAAACTGTTCACTCGATTTAACAAATCGTGCCCACGGATTAACAAACCGTGCCCACGAATTTCCAATCCGTGCACTTAGATTTTGTAAACCGTACCCTCGGTTTTTGAATCCGTACCCACGAATTCATAATCCGTGCGCACGCTTTCGCAATCCGTTCCCTCGGATTTGTAAACCGTACTCACGGATTCATGCAGCAAACTCCTACGTGTTAACATACAGTTTTATTGAATATTATTATGTGGAATAGGTTTACAGCAAAGTGTCTTAAGTGATTCTCTATCAAGTGTAGTACGAGGTGGAATACAAAGATTTAATAAGAAAGATGCGCATTAAAATCTTGTTCAATTGCTGATAATCTATAATAGCACTTGATTATTATTGTGCAATAAACCTGGCATTGTGACTGACTCTGGAGTAATTTTTTCCTCTTTTGTAAGTTATTTTGGATAAAAGATTCTTATGCATAACCTGTTTAATAATATATAATAATGATACAAATAAAAATAAAGTTATTTTTTATAATTTTAATTTGTAGGCTAAATAAATGAGTACAAGACAGTAAAAATATTTGTCATAAAATAATTTGTGAATTGCTTTATTTTTAAATAACCTTTGGACAGTTTTGGAAATGCTTGTGTACAATTCTTTCGTAACATGAAGACTTATTTTTGTGATTTTATTATACTAAGCTCCACCCACCTCACCCCACCTGCCGGAGTTAGATGCATGTTTCACTGTTAAGTGTAAAATGCGTGTCAGTTTTCAAATCCGAGGGAACGGATTGCGAAAGCGTGCGCACGGATTATGAATTCGTGGGTACGGATTCAAAAACCGAGGGTACGGTTTACACAATCTAAACGCACGGACTGGGAATTCGTGGGCACGGTTTGTTAATCCTGGGTACGATTTGTTAAACCGAGTGAACAGTTTATTAATTCATGAGCACGGTTTATAAACTGAGGGGACGGATTGCAAAACCGTCGCCACGGATTGATGTTTTTTCTCTCCTACAGGTGACGTGCGGGGCTCCGTACCGAGCCTTCAGCGCGTACTGAGTGAGCGAGCGCCTGACTGAGTAGCCTAACATAAACATATAAGTTGGTGTTTTTTTTTCTTCGGGGGTGTCAGGGGCATTGCCTGTTACGTCGTTTGGGTTATTGGGCTACCTTGTTGAACGCATAACATTATATTTCACACACCTTTTTTATTTTCCAAATTTAATTAATTAGTCCAACGAACCGTTCGGTACATAATGCGTACCGCGTACCGAACCGAAAGCCTCGTACCGAACGGTTCAATACGAATACGCGTATCGTTACACCCCTAGTATTCATAGTGCCTACTGATAGAAATGCTGTACCTGTGTGCCTCATTTGGTTTTTTCTTCTTGTTAGATTTAAAAATAAATAAATATGGAATGGACCCGAATATTCGTTTGGTGGGTTGGTATTCGATTTGAAAATTTGACATTCGAATATTATTATTATTATTATTATTATTATTATTATTTGCACACCTGGGATCCCCCGCGAAATGGTTCTCATTCCCCCTTGAATAAGGCCGGCGACACACTGGCTGCGTGACCGTCTCAGCTGCGTGGCGTGTCCATTTTTATCTCTGCTCCCATTTAACAGGTTGGAGTTTGCACACTGAGACACGCGTCTCAGGCGCGCTCGAGCTACGCGGAAAACACGTGCATGCTAGAAAAAGAACCGACGCGTGTTCCAGCCACGGGAGTGTTCTCTGGCTAACACGCAGAACAGCGGAGTTTGTATGGACCGAAGTGCATGTCTGAGCTTGTGTTTTGTTGCTTTAACATTGTGGAAAATAGAATAATACAAACAAAATGTATTAGCATTTTTAACCGTTATTATTAATCTAAATTAATCTAGTTTTTAATTTAACTTAATTTCGTTTTTTTCTTTAATTTAAATTGTTTTTTCTTTATTTAAATTTAGTTTTTCTTTATTAAAATTACGTTTTAAATTTAGTTTTTCCTTTATTTAAATTTCATTTTTCTTTATTTAAATTTCCTACCCTTAAATCTACCCTTACTACTATTTAAATCTACCCTTACTGTTCCAATTTGTTAGTCAGAAAAATATTAGACTACCTTAAAAGTATTACTTAATTTAACAGATCTGTGTGTGTGCGTTTTATATCACTAGTGCAGTGTCCATTCTTGGAGCATAAAGCCCTGCCCGTGTGAGGTGCGCCGCTTCCCGCTTGCGCTGTTCTGACTGTAGTTTACTAAAAGTTAATTAATTCTGAATGTGTCACGTCTCGCACCATCTATATTGCACCAAATGCGACACTGCACTCCCTTGTGAAGTCGATTGGATGAACGGTTCTTGAAATAATAAAAATGTAAATGGACATACAGACACAGATTCCTGCCTTTATTAGAGAAAAAATATGTTAATTACTACCGAAGCTTCGAAGCTCAAAAAATGGTATTCGGACCAGCCCTAAACTTTTTCCTCTTACAAGGCTATTCCTGAATTCAGTATTATTCTGGGGGCCGGATGGAAATCTCTGGCGGGCCGGATTTCTTTTTTTTTTTTTTACTGGTCTGTCATTACTGTTTTCTTGCTGTAACTGCTGGAGGTACAATGTCAGCGCCAAAGTAAAATAAAATATATGTGGTGTATTTTGAGATAAAAATTCACATACACACTCTGGGGACATCATAGAACAGTTTGAAACTTTGTGTCAGTGCATTCTATGGCACCTTTTAATAAAAATTATATTAAGAACATGTTAATATAAATCTGTTTTCAGATACCAAAGGTAACAAGAGCTCTGCATCCACTCTCTTCTCTCTTGGGATACTCTTTGGTGTTTGTTTACACTGGTTTTCAACCACCACTATTTGCCTTTTTGTGCAACAGCAGCTGCTCCACGCATGTGATCCAAGTTCAAATCTGACTGAATGGCCAGTTTTATCATGGAGTGACAGGGAATAAACACACAGGACAAAGTTGCTTTCTGTGTTTCCACTGCAGTCTAAAGTACCGTGAAGATTAGGCAAATAGTCTGGTGACAAGATCTGCGTATGTTTCTCAATACAAAATATGCACATTTTGGACTTGCATCCTTGGTAGTTCAGACTTTGCGCTTTCGACTCGGGAGTGTGATGTCCTCGTTGACAGAAAACTGGTAAATCTGCAAACAGCAGCGCACTTGATAACATCAGTCAGCTGGTCTTGGCTACTGCAATTTTCCTCAATGTATATTTACAATAAAATGAAATAGGATATCAAATACCACTGCCTCCTTTTGTTTTTCATTTAAAAATAATAATAGCAGCATAATTTCATTTTAACATATAGATAAATCGAATACAGATCAAAGATTACCTGTTAGATGTACCCAAAACAAATCATATTTTATGCTTAACCACTAAAGAGACATCAGAGTCAGCAGCACATATTAGAAGGACTAGCCGAGTTGAGAGTGCTCTAGATGGATACATGATCACTGAGCTCCCACTGATCACGTGGAGCTGACTGTCTCCGGAATCGGCGAAACATATTTTTAAATAGGCACTATCTTTATAAATAATTTGAAGATTTGAGTTTTAAACAACTACATTCTTGCCTGAAGTACTTTTAAAATTACATTTCATTACACAATAACAGTAATATTTTGAAAATGATCCAAATAAATGGTGGTTGAAATTACAATGCTTTGTGATCTCAACCAATCAGCATGTTTAATCACCCAAGTTCCACTCCCAAAAGTTCTGAACTTTGAAAAAGTACTACCTCACCAGCAGGGACTTTCTGAGGGGCATTTTTTTTTTTTTACCCGGAACTTTATTTAGATCCTGATTCCTGCGGTTCCATCCATCCATCCATCTGTTGTAATGCTAGTTAGTGGAGTAGGGTAAGTTAACAGTAAGGCTGCTAATCTTTTTTTTTTTTCATCTCTGCTATACTCTTTGTCCTCAAAGGCTTTGAGAAGACATGACGCCCAAACCCCGGAGGCTGATGAGAACTTCAGAAATAGACTGCAGAGATCAGAGAATGACAGAAGCAAGGTGTGTGTGTCTTTGATATTGAGTTGACGTGCACAAATGGCATAAATATATTATTAATCTCAGTTCCTCATATGGTATTCAGATTATGTAAGCAGTGATTGCATCTAATAAGGTTCTGTAAGTTTGAAATTAAACATTAGTTTTGAAACTGTTTTCATTGAAAAAAAATTAGCATCTTAAATCCTATAACAGTGTTAGAATGTAGTAATGTACTGTTAAAGAGCAGGTAATATGGTATTTTAAAGTGTCCTAATATTCTGTTGGATTCCCCTACAACAGGTTTAAATGCATCTAAGGTCAGAAAATATTGTAATTTTCTCATAAAAATTTTCTCAGAGTCATTTGCCAATGATTTTGAGCAAAGTTTGGAGGAAACCCCTCCCTTGTATAAACCTACTCTGCTCTGATTGGTCACCTGGCCATGCCTGTTGTGATTGGCACAGAGAGGAGTCCCTACAGAGAGGACAGTTAGCGAGTGCTACCATTGACAAAGAAATAAAACAATAATATAAAACAATAATATAGTGCTCCAATCTGTTCTTATAATAATGACCTAAAATACAAAAACACTAATGCAAGTGAATCATGCCCACAGCTAAAATTTAGCTGCTAAACCGTGAACACATGAAACAATAATGGTGGATATGTTAGTGAAAGTGAAAAAGTGAAAGTGAAGTGACATTCAGCCAAGTATGGTGACCCATACTCAGAATTTGTGCTCTGCATTTATCCCATCCGAAATGCACACACACAGAGCAGTGAACACACACACACACTGTGAGCACACACCCGGAGCAGTGGGCAGCCATTTATGCTGCGGCGCCCGGGGAGCAGTTGGGGGTTCGATGCCTTGCTCAAGGGCACCTAAGTCGTGGTATTGAAGGTGGAGAGAGAGCTGTTCATGCACTACCCCCACCCACAATTCCGTCCGGCCCGAGACTAGAACTCACAACCCTTCGATTGGGAGTCCAACCCTCTAACCATTAGGCCACGACTTCCCCCATGGAGTCGAGTGCTAACGGGACTAACTGATGAAACAATACAGTTTGTAAACCAAAATATGTCTACTGTAATGTTTGAAGAATGGCAGACAAAATATTCTTAACTTTTAATCAGAATGCAGAACAGCTGTATCACAGGTGCACCAGCCTACACAGGTGCAGTTATAGCCTAACCCTATAACTGCCAGTGCAGCAAAATAAACCACAGTTTCACTATGATTATAGAGTCTGTGTGCTGCACTACATTATTTATTATTAAAGTAATTAGAACAATGTCAGTCTACATTAATCATTACATTCTTAGGAAATAGTGGGTTCACAGCGAATTATCAGAACTACTTCAGTAAGACAGTAATATCGTGCTTTACCTGGAAACCTAAAGCTGCACTAGGTATTCATCACATGTTAGCACAAAAAAACATTATGAGCATACAATTGAAAATGTACACATAACACATCAATCATACTTACAGGCTTTCGTTCGGAGAGCTTGTTAGTCCAAATTAAAGATAAAAGCTAAGATTAGAGAAGCAGTCCTTGGTAAAATGACACGCACACAACAAAAGGTCTGAATTGTATTTCTCTGGTATCCTTGAACACAGTGTATTTTCAGCATGCACAATAACTAGTGGAAGTGTTTGTGGGCAGGTCAGACTCTGTTCGTGTTTCGCGGGCAGACGGGGATTATGCAAATGTGTTTCCCAGTGACGTATACCAGTAACAGGCAAAAGATTTGAAAATGTGATGACTTTAGGCAATTCTGAATAGACTCTCTCTTTTGAGAGACAGTATCTTTATTTATCATACACTTTTTTTGATTATCAACTGCATATTTTTTTACATTTAAGGAAACTGCGTTTTATAAACTGTAAATTAGATATTTTCCAAAAAACCATATGACCTACTTTTTAATAAAATGTGTGTGATGAAGCAGATATGTGATTCTTCAATTAAGGAACTTTTTTGTATCCTACAATTTGGTATTATGTTATATAAAAAGCATATTTAGAGAAAAACAAACAAACAATCAACGTGCTTCTGCTTAACCAGCTGTGGATAAACAGTTAGCCCAAAAAATAAATAAAAAAAACTTGGTAGCCAGGCAATTAGAGTGGCGACGTCACACATCTACTCTTACAGCATGGCTGTCTGAACATGCCTACAAATCTGGGCCGAGAATGGTTTGTTATTGTGCCGCGCCATACCAGGCTCACGTGGAAATACAACTGTAACAGTACCTGATAGTCCTAACAACTGTTTGGCATGATAGGAAAAAAAAAGGCTATATTCAAGCGCGAATGAATGGGATGCCAGGATGCCAAAAAAAAAAAAAAAAAAAAAACTATTAACAGCAGTTATTTTATGTTGCAATCAGACTTATAGCAATGAAATGTAAGAATGTAAGATTCATGTTTTAAAGGGATCATGAAAATCAAAAAATTAACATTAAATTTTTTTAAATCATAATTCAAAAAGCCTGTTTTTGCCCAATTACTTACGGTCCCTTGACAAAGGGGGGAGGTACATATTAAAGAGCTGTAATTCCTTAAGCTTTCCTCCAATCTTGATGAGACCCAAAAGTTAAAGCACAGATTCACTTAAAATCAGGTGTTGGTTATGATTGTAAAGCTCCTTGGGTGTACAGTAATACACAATAAAGTGCTATATAAATGCCTCATTTATACATTCAATATTTGTTATATAACTGTAACTTCAGTATGTTTTGGTCAATATTTTTTGGTCAATTTGGTGAAATCAGTTTCTTCTGATCATCAAGCCTGCATTTATTTGATCAAAAATACAGACAAAAACAGTAATATTGTGAAATATTATTACAACTTAAAATAATAGTTTTCTATTTGAATATATACTTTAAAAAAATTATTTAGCCCAGTGATGCAAAGCTGAATTTTCAGCATCATTACTCCAGCCTTCAGTGTCACATGTAACATCCAGTCAATCACATGATCATTTAGAAATCATTCTAATATTCTGATTTATTATGAGTGTTGGAAACAGTTCTGCTGACTAATATATTTGATGAATAAAAGGTTAAAAAGAACTGCATTTATAAAAAAAAAAAAAAAAATCTAATACAGACATCCCAAGTCTCCCGGAAGTTCCAGGAGTCTCCCGCATATTGAAAGCGGCTCCCTGAGACCCGCAAATTAGTTACAATCTCCCGGAATCTAGACCGAGCGAGCAAAAGCGCACATGTAGCGCGCGCACGGCAGAGACGGAGAGGGAGCGAGAGGCCTTGCGTGTGTGTGCTAATGTGCGTGTGTGCGAAGTGCATGTCAGACAGAGAGCATCCTGATTGGCCTGTTTCTGCAAATCAACCAATCAATTGTCAGTGTGGGCGGGCTTTTATCTCTTCTCCCGCACAAAATTAATCAGTTATGTCTATCTAGAAACAATGAACTTTTGCTGTTCCAAAACTGTCTCATAAAGGTTGAGAATGCCCAGGCTAAAAAACTGTATAAACATTTAATAACACTTCAGATATGCTGAGTCCCTTTTATTTGGTTTGTTTTATTTTATTTATTTTGTTTTAGCTTATTTTTATTGTTTTTTTTTTCAATCTAATTTGTTCTCCCTTGTCATGTGAACAGTATAGAAAATGTCTTCTCAGATGATTTGCTGGAGGTGTGACTCTTAGTTTATGATACAATAAGATTTATATTGTACATTTTGAGGATGTAATATTTTTTTCTTCTTTTTTGTCAGATTGTTTTCATTGTTTATTGTGATAAGATATTAAAAAAAGTCTATCTAGAAACAGGAGCACCATGGCAGAGGGAAAGTGCCACAAAAAAAAAAAAAAAAAAGTATAAGACACATTTTACGGCAGACTACACGAAAGTGTACCCCTGTCTTATAGAAGTAAAACATAATGAGTCTTGCTGAAGAATTGCCCATGGCAGGTTAAATGATTGCAAAAGGCATGTTGAGGTGAGTTGACAAGTTTCATTTCATCTGCATATTATTCTGGCTAGTTGCCAAGGCTACATGAAAACAACAAAGCTTTAGACCTGTTTAAAGTTGCAATGGAAAATAAATAAAAGCAGTTTACATAAATTGTATAAGCAGATTATAAATAGTAAAAGTAATCTACATATTTAAACATAATTAACGAATAATTACATAGGCCTATAGCTTATAGAAATAATATTTTATGCTATATCTTTTATATATAGCATAAAATCTTCGGGATACCTCCCTGAAATGACTTTTTGCAGGTTGGGATGTCTGCTAATAATATATTTTCTTTACTATCACCTTTTATCAATTTAACACATCCTTGCTGAATAAAAGTATTGATTTTATTTAAAAAGAAGAAAGAAAAAAAAATACTGACCCCAAATTACTGACCAGTAGTGTATATTGTTATTAAAAAATATTTATATTTTAAAAACATAGCTTCTTTTTTTTCATTATCAAAGTTGGAAACAGTTCTGCTGCTTAATATTTTTTCAGAACATGTGATCCTAAAAAAGTATCACATGTTCTGAAAAAATATTAAGCAGCAGAACTGTTTCCAACTTTGATAATGAATCATCATATTAAAATGATTTCTAAAGTATCATGTGATAATGATCCTAAAAATTCAGCTTTGCATCACAGAAATCAATAATTTAAAGTATAATACATTTAAAAACAATTGTTTTAAATTGTCATATATATTTTTTTTCTGTATTTTTGATCAAATAAATGCAGGCTTGATGAGCAGAAGAAACTTCTTTCAAAAACATTAAAAATAGTTATGTTTCCAAACTTTTGGTCTGTACTATATATATACATATATACACAGTGCAGACCAAAAGTTTGGACGCACCTTTTCATTCAAAGAGTTTTCTTTATTTTCATGACTATGAAAATTGTAGAGTCACACTGTAGAGTTTTTTGGTTTCTTGTTTCTCATTTTCCTCTTGACAGTACCCCATAGATTCTCTTTGGGGTTCAGGTTTGGTGAGTGTAAGGGAAACAGGTCAATTTAGCTCAAAGGGAATCATTTAAGATTTTAAAGGGAATTTGAACAGAATCACTGTTTCACGGCTGCTCACGGAGACGCGCCTGCGGTTCAGTGAACGAGCCGTTTAACATCAAATCTGCGCTGGATACTAATATCCAAACTATAGTGAAAACACTATCAATTAGCACAGTAACAAGATCGACAGTTTAAGACATTAACTTGTAAGCACAAAACACAAGATACTTCTCTTTTCAATATGAATAAGGCTTTATTAGATAAATCTAAGACATATAAACTAATCTAACACATAAACGCACGCACACACACATTCACACAAGTTGCAGGAAGGTCGAAAGTTAAGGAAAGATGAGTTTAAGAGAATGGAAATATGGAATCCCAAGTTTACAGCAATATGTTAAATTGCATAGACATGAACAACCATCAATCACGTAATTAGCCCTTGCATTGAGTTCCTCAATGTGACTAAAATTATATTAGATACACCAGCACAACAAATATCTGGGGATACGTTGCCTTAGTTTCCTGTGAAAGGGACTCCCGTTGAAAGGGTATCCCGGTGTCGCTGATTGGCTGGAAGTTCAGTTGGCTGAAGTGACGTCTTGGGGAGCCCGTGCTTGGGCGTTGGCTGAAGCTGGAGTTGTGTGGCTGGTCGGAGTTCAAACGCGCAGACGAGGTCGACGTTACAAAACTTAACTCAGAACACGAAACTCTCAAACGGAAAAGAAAAGAAATAAAGTTTGACGAGACTAGGTTGTGTTCCTTCTCATTGTGGCATAAGTAGCAGCAGGCAGGCACGCTGGAACCGCGCTCAAAGAACCATGATGACTAACCGCATGGCTAGATGCTACAAGCTAAAGCTAGGTAGCAAAGCTACAAGCTAAGAGCAGGCATGACTGATAGCACGAGCAAGGCTGGAACTAAAAGCCGACATGGCTAATAGCAGCAGGCAGACTAGAACTAAAAGCAAGGCATGACTAAAAGCAAGATTTAATCGTGTCCAAAGTTTTTAAAACTTCCTGTTGGCCACCCCTCAAATGTTGCCTTGACCAATCAGATATGTTCTTGAGTCTTGGGTATCATAAATCATTTGTTTATCTTACCAAGCATGTGGTTCTTGCCTCACAGGGTCTAATTTTGGACATGATTCCTATAACATGATTATGATATATTTTACAAATAAATGATTGTCAGGGCAATATCAAGCAAGAAAATTCAATCACACACATATCAAACACGACTATGTACCCTTCAGCTATACCATAGTCATTTAAAGAAAACATACACGATAAGTGATTATAACATGATAGTCAAATGTGTGGGTTACACGTAAATGAATATGGAGTTAAGCAATAGAATGATTCATTCATAAGTCTTTTTTGAGTTCATTCTGGTCCATATATAATGTATAAAAAGGGTTTCTTTGCCATTCTCTGGCAAAGGACTTTTCTGTGAAGACAAAGGTTTAAAGCCCTTCCCCCTTAGGAATTTCAGTCTGGTTTCACTGGCTGGGGGGGGGGGGGAAGTCAATGCAAGTATTTAACTTGATCTCCTGGGTTTACATGTGATGTCCAGCGTTGCATTCCAATCACGAACAATAAATTTGACAATCTCTTCTTTGAATTAAAATTGTCAATAATTGTTCTATTGGTGTTAATGTTGAAAGCTGTTGTGTGAACAAGTTGGTTGGTTGGTTATCTTGTTTGGTTCCTGTGGCACTAGAACTGATTTATGACTTCCTGAGGAATTCAGCTCATGTTTCAATGCACACAGCTCTGATAGACTCTTTGATTTGTCTGATTTGACTCATTTCTGCTACATGAGTTTGCTGGCCAGTCAAGCACACCAACACCATGGTCATTTAACCAACTTTTGATGCTTTTGGCAGTGTGGGCCAGTGCCAAATCCTGCTGGAAAATGAAATCATCATCTTCAAAAAGCTGGTCAGCAGAAGGAAGCATGAAGTGCTCCAAAATGTATTGGTTAACTGGTGCAGTGACTTTTCAAAAAACAAAATGTACCAACACCAGCAGATGACATTGCACCCCAAATCATCACAGACTGTGGAAGCTTAACACTGGACTTCAAGCAACTTGGGCTATGAGCTTCTCTGCCCTTCCTCCAGATTCTAGGACCTTGGTTTCCAAATGAAATCAAATCTTCCTTTCATCTGAAAAGAGGACTATGGACCACTAGTAATAGATTTTTGGCAAATACTTTTATTTTGACGGGTTTACCTTTGCAGTTCTGTGTATGTGATACTACACACTCTATGATGTGATATGAGCTAGTTTTACTCAAATCAAACGGTAAGATGCTCATGAAGTGACTCTCAGTGCAGTTCTTGAGATCTTCTTCATTTGTTTACATCCTCATTTAGTGAGAGGAACGGGGGCGAGCACATCACAGAGAAGGCAAACAAGCAAAGTGGCGGAATCAGAATTAAAAAGCCACACAGATGGGAAATCAAAAATTACCTGTATTACAGTGTATGATGTAGCTGTCCATCAGTGTAAACAATGTGCAAAGTAATTAAACCAAAAAGTACACGATTTATAAAGTTATTGGCTTCTAAAGTAAGGAGTCCACTCTGAATCGCTGAAACGAGTCGTTATAGATTTCAAATCTTTTGCCCATCTCTATGTACGTCACTAGAACACTTTGCATAATAAAAGGCAAATTGTAAAGGCAAGTTTGTTTTATTTTCACTGCCAAAGAATGAAGATCAGAAGAACCAATGGCTAAAATTCATTTTTACCACAATACCAGAGCAGTACAACAAATCCCTTTTGTATGTGTGCTGTCTGCAGCCTTTGTCTTTGCTGATCTTCATTTACAAACACATCATTAAAATGGGTGGAATAAGACCTAATTCACCCCAAAAAGATGCTAACGCATTATTTACCGTGAAGTTGTGTGCGGAACAACCAATCAAACCTGACTATGTCAGTTGACCAATCAGAACACAGTATGCTACCGAAAGGTGTGGTTTAAGGAAACTGAATCTTTTGAACTGCTTCATGCGAACCGTTTGGGGATCTCTGAGAATTGAGGTAATTTTAAAATGATATTTTGACAAAATGACAATGTTTTTTAACCTTGGATGGATTTAAACCTGTTGTACAGGATTTATAAACAGTGATAGGAAGCTTAGAATTTTCATTTTACTGGATCTTTAAATATAAACAATATATCGATATATACGATGTGTCAAAAACCATATCGTATTTAAAAAATATCTTGATTAATTTTAAATATCCCGATATCGCCCACCCCTAGTAATCCATCCATTCTTTAGAGTCTCGAAGAGTTAGCTAAATCATGCAGGTTTAATTTATTCGTTTCTTGTTTTTGACTAATAAGGCCTAAATAATGGGAACAAATGTATACAGTGCCTCACGTTTTATTAACATGCAACAATTTCTTAATCAGTGTACAGACAAATGTATTTTTTCCTAAGAAGTGTTCGGTCAGAAAAAAAATGGAACTGTAACGAATAACAAAAATGCATGTTATTTTATTAAAGAATTAAAAATATAAATAAAAATATAGGCCTAATATATGAAAATATTGACATTTTGCACATTATTACATGTAGCCTAGCTCACTACAATATGCTACCACTTTAAATACCCCGATGAAAAGTAAACCACAATTTCTTTTGAATAATATAACACATAATTCATATAATATAAATAATACTAAACACCTTTTAAATGTCAAATCTAAAATATGGTTTAATACCATGCAAAATTGACATCTATTTATGAAAATGTGTTTTGATGCGCTTGTTTGATAACTTGTTGTTAAAGCACCACTCAGCAGTCAAAAGCTGCAAATACACTTTACAGACGCGGCAGCGACGGTAAAAGGGGCATTTTGGAAGTCTACCTACTGTATGTTTAAGGCTTGCCACAGAAATATGACGCAGCTTTTGAAAGAAAAAAATAGGTCTATTTAATAAACAAAGATTTTTGCTTCAGTAACACTTCAGAAAAGGGAACACATTCACCATTAACTAAGAGTTAATAACCTATTTATAACCTTATTTGCTGGTTATTAATAGTTAGCAATAAAGGTGCAGCTCAACAAATTAGAATGTTGGTTAACCAAAAGTTGGTTAAATGACCATGGTGTTGGTTATTTCAAGCTTTACAATCCACTGAACTGCTATCTCACTTAGTCTCAGTATGCATTTAGCCCTTATTTATCAAAAGTCTTACTATAAAAATACAACAAAACATTTTCTTACAACATTACGTTAATTATTGTGACAGAAGTGCATTATGAAGAAGAAATGCACCTGCTGTTAGTAGCATTAGAGCTAACGTTAGCATTAAGCTACACACACACACACACACACACACACACACACATATATATATATATATATGTATATGTGTATGTATATGTATATGTGTATATATATGTGTATATATATGTGTATGTATATATATATATGTGTATGTATGTATGTATGTAATGTATGTTAACTGTTAATAATCGGTCACGAGCGTCAGTTTAGGAAAAAAACTGAAATGAACATCCCTAGTACAAGATTATTTGTCCGCCTGAGTCTCTTCCCTTTTGGACTGTGTTGATTTTTTGTGATGGTAGTATGATTTCTCTGTAGTTTGGTGGGCAGTGGGTGTCCTTCTCTCTGTCTCCTGTAGAATCTGAATATCCATTTCCCTAATGCTTTTCTGGTATTCTGTGTTTGAACTCTTTAGCCCAAAGGCTGTTGAATTCAAGCCTTGAATATTCCTCATTAATATTTGACAGTCATTACGAGTTCAAAGTGTAGAGTTCTTGTTTTCAAAAATTCTTTTCTAATGTAATATAATGTTTTGTAAAAGAAACATGTTTTTTTCCTTCTTTTTTTTTGGTCATTGTTAGGCTGGTGTTTGTATGCTGTGTGGGCTCTCATGCTTTCAGCTGGGAACTAATGTAGTTCAGCAGCTGTCTGATCTCACTCACCTTCAGTGTATTTGCTTGTCCTTTCAGGGCTTGAGCATAGCTCCTGGAATGTGGAAGTGGTACATGGTTCTGTGTGTTATCAGCTGAGGGTGCATGAGCAGGTAGAAGGCTGGTTGCTGCTGCTGGTGGTGGGCCCTTCCTAGAGTTGCTCCTCTGCCTGGAGTGATGTTTTTGTGGTCGGGGGTGTCTTGGATGGTGATCTGGTGCAAACTAAGGTTTCTGCTGATGGACTTGTGTAGGTCTGTGGTGGTGTAGCAAAGCTGCATGGGTTGTTCTGATGTGGATTTTAGCATGGTCCGGGGGCAGGCATGTACTGGCCATCGGGACTACCGGGAGATTCCCGGTGGGCCGCGGTCTGGTTGGGCCGGTGCGTTACGTATTTTGTTTTTAAATCATTAATAATCGCAAATATATTCGTAATTATATTGTTGTATGGTACAATTCCGGCCTTATGTGTCTCTCTCATGAAGCTGCATGATGCTTTTTTTTTTTTTTTTTTTTTACGTTAGTCACAATAATTTATTTAAAACATTACAAAAAGCAGTATAAAGAACAGATAAAACGACGCGTGCGCATGATGCTGATGCGAGCTGCGAGACGTGACGTGACGTGTTCACTGCTCATTGGCCAATCAGAATCAAGTTCTAGCCTTGAAAAGCAGCCCATTACAACTGCAACGAAATTCAGTATGTTAAATAATAAAATATCTAAGCGTAAAGGAGGGGCCGAACGTTGAGAGAGAGAAAACGACAAGCACTTGAGGCAGATGCCACCAATATGTCAAGATATATAAATTATTTGCTGGAAGGCAAAAGATTCAGTGAAGATGTCAGCAGGGCGGGACTTGACTGCTGAGGTGAGACAGAAGTGTAATACACAGAGGCTACTGCATTGTTTTGTTTCAAAAAGTTAGGATATTCCAGCTGTAATATGCCACCACTAAAATTCTCAGCTCTCAGGTTCTGTCCATTTTATTACAAACTTCAGACAATACCGTTTTGGCTTCAGAAAATGTGACGTGACAGATCACTTTAGCGCCTCAGTTCAAGTAAACGGATCATCTGTTACTTTCTGTTTAAAGATACAGAACAACTTACCGAAATGTATATATGCCTCATAAATGATAGCGATCAAGCAGTCATCAATCAAAACAGCAGGAGAACAATTATGTCACAGAACATTTACATTTACATCAAGAAAGCCATTTAAAGACCATAGCAAGGTTAGTTGAGAAAAATAGCCATAAGAAAGGAGTATTTTGCTAAATATGTGCACTATAATACATATTTATTATATTTTCACCTGCCATTAAATAATTGTTATTATAATGAAAACTGCATTACATTTAATTGTTTTTAACGTAATAATACAAGCTGATGCTCTATGTCTCTGTATATTTACAGCATTTATGTGAGATATATTTTTTCAATTTGTAATCAATTGAGAAAAAAATCTCTTAAAGTGCCAGGGAGAAGCCTTATACCTGCTGTCGGTCTGTGTCATTGTGAACATAACTCACTGCTCTTGAATAACAGCTTTAACAAGGATATATATGTATGTGTATGTGTATGTGTGTGTGTGTGTGTGTGTGTGTGTGTGTGTGTGTGTGTGTGTATATGTGTGTTAAGTGAAGTATTTTATATTTGGATATGCAATATCTGTACCTGAAAACGGTGCTATTTATGATCTTTTTTTCTTATTTCATTACTGTTTGTTCACTTGTCTTCATTAATGTTTGAACTTAATAGTTAGTGTTTATTGTGGTATTGAAATTGTGAGATGAGATTTCAGCTTATTTACAAAGAAAACAAAAGCAATTTTATTTTAATTTATGGGTTTTTTTTTGGCAGGGCAAGTACAGTTTTGAACCTCATTGAGCTCTGCATATGACTATATAAGCCAGTCTACTTCAAGGATTTTTAAAGGCCTTTGATTATGTTAAGAAAATTTTAAAATAAATCACTACACAACATTCTTTGTTTTAATAATTTTTTTATTTTACTGTAGAGCAGTGGTCTTTATAAATCACGTTTACTGTAGATCAGTGGTCTTAATACTATAGCCTACTATAGCAGCTAACAGCTCAGAGATATTTAAAATAAAGCCTGATAAAATCATTTGCATTTTCTTTGTTTATTATTTTAATATCTTTTTTTCTTGGTTTTGATAGTAATACATTCTAATCAGTAATTTTACATGCAGATTAATGTATGTATAGACGTGTAGTGTGTGTGTGTGTGTTCAAGTTCAAGTTCAAGTTCAAGTCTGCTTTATTGTCAATTTCCACATGTACAGTACATACATACAGAGAATCGAAATTGCGTTACTCTCAGACCCCGGTGCATACAGATAACATTAACATTAAAGCCTAAAAAAAATAACTAGATCAAATATAAAATGTAGATACAATTATACAATAAAGGAATTATAAAAAAAGACATATAATAAAAATAAAAGTTAAAAATAAAGTTAAATAAAGCAGCGCAAGGTAAATGACAGATATAGTGCAAATCAATGAAGTGAACAACAGTGCAGTTAAAAGATTTTTTAGTGCAAAAAAATCACTTATTAAAAATATCTTAAGTCTGATACAAGTGACAAGTGACCAAGAGCAGTTATTTAACTGACTGATGAGGTAGTTCCATGCCGAATGAGGTAGTGAGCGGTGAGTGAGCAGACCAATACTAGTCATAGTTCAGTGGTGCCTGGGGAAGAAGAGGGGAGGGGGGGCAGGTTCGGGAGGGAGTTCAGCTTCCTGACAGCCTGGTGGATGAAGCTGTCCTTCAGTCTGCTGGTCCTGGCCTGGAGACTCCGCAGTCTCCTCCCTGATGGTAGCAGGCTGAAGAAGCTGTGTGATGGGTGGGTGGGATCACCTGTGATGCAGAGGGCTTTGCGGGTGAGACGTGTTCCATAAATGTCCTGGAGGGAGGGTAGAGAGACTCCAATGATCTTCTCAGCTGCTCTCACTATGCGTTGTAGAGTCTTTCGGCAGGACGCGTTGCAGGCGCCATACCACACAGTGATGCAGCTCGACAGGATGCTCTCGATGGTCCCTCTGTAGAATGTGTACATGATGGGGGGTGGGGCTCTGGCTCTCCTCAGTTTGCGGAGGAAGTAGAGACGCTGTTGTGATTTCTTGGCCAGTGCTGCGGTGTTTTCAGTCCAGAAGAGGTCCTCTGTGATGTGCACACCCAGGAACTTGGTGCTGCTCACTCTCTCCACAGTCGCACCGTTGATGGTCAGAGGAATGTGCTGAGTGTGTGCTCTCCTGAAGTCTACAACAATCTCCTTTGTCTTCTCCACATTCAGAGAGAGATTGTTGTCACTGCACCACCCAGCCAGGCGGCTCACCTCACTCCTGTAGTTTGTCTCATCTTTGTTGCTAATGAGACCCACCACCGTCGTGTCATCTGCAAACTTAATGAAGAGGTTGGAGCTGAGTGCGCACGCATGTTTACATGTAGGCCGGTCTGGATGAAGTCCAGGGCTGATTTTTTGTCCCAGTCCAGCCCTGTCCGGGGGTCTCTGTATTGTGCAGCCAGTGGTGGTAGCATGACAAATAGGAGTGTTCTGTCACTCAATCTATGAGGTGTTCAAAATAAATGAAAATGGAACACTGACATAATTTAGTCTGAAGCTCATTATCAGTGGTGAGAAGAATGTTGACACATTCATTGTTTCTGCAAAGTAACTATATTTATGATACATTTAATAATGATACATTTCATAAGGCACAGTATACTATACAATTCATATGAAACACAGATCTAATTGAAGGTTGACATTGGAATGGAACACCTTTATTAAAATATCGTCGCTGTCGGGCGGAAACCTCGCATGTCCAAATTTGGTCAATTTCATATTTTTTCACAAATCGATGCTATTGGTCAGTCCCCACGTGGTTCTATTATTTTTTACAAATTATTAAACAATCTAAAGTGTTGAAAATAAATTGAGAGCAAATCTCTTAACTCCATCGGACACTTAAACTGTCTGAGAATCCTCGTAACTCAACCTCTTCTTCACTCCGCAGCAGGAACTTACGCGGCATTTTGTGTCCTCAGGATTTAAAATCCCAACGATTGAGAAATCCTCGTTGAGCAACACGTAAAGCAAGCCTTAACTCTGATTTTATCTGTGTTAAACTATGATATCAGTTATTGATGTATTTTAAAATGTCTACTTATTAATAGGCTTATTATTAATAGGCTTATTATACTTGTGCATAGAAGTTTTAAAATGTATCTAATTTCTAATTCTATTTGTATTGAATTAAATGTTTTGGATACCAGCATTAAATTATTGTTTTTATTATTATTTTATTGACTCGAAGTTGGCACTGTACATGTAAAATACCCCAAGTAGGCTAACAGGTTTTATTTATGGGAGAAAAAAGGTCTTTCTACTGGCGCCATTTAAGCGTATCTTTGCATAACTTTGTTTTTTTCACAATAACGAATGAAAATAATTAGGTTACATATATTTGAGTAGGCTTGTTTTGTTAAAAATTGATAGCTGTAATGCTTCGGTGCAGAAGGAAGGCTGTGAACCACTTAAGGTAAGTTTGTGAGCAGATTAGGCTAATTCCCGCCTATTACAGCCTAGTCACCACATAATTTTTTGTTCTGCTTCACTTTTATAGCTCTTAAACGTTTAAAATGGAGTTTAGGAAGATGCATGTAACCACAGTTAGCTTTGGTTAACTATTGAAGCCTTTTCTCTTGCCAAAAGGCTCAACACGACCACCGACTTTGTTTGCGGCAGATTAATTTCCGCCTTAATTTTTAGATTTTTCCTATTGAATGTTTACGGTGGTACGTGACGTAAGCAGTTTCCAGCTCACCACGCCCTTGGTACGAGCTGCCATGACCTTGGCAGTATAAAACCATCTTATTCCATCAAAATCACTGTAGTGAGTCAGGAGTTGGAATTGCGAGTATTGAAAACGATCAGGATTTTAGCATCTATTTAGCATTGCATTTATATAGTTATTTAGATTATTTCGTGTAGCCTATGTCGTTATGGGAATGGGTGTGTTTCTTTCTTGGTATTTGGTTTTGTTTTCCTTGTGTTGCAGGCGGCCGCAGAGATACAGGACACCTGACTCCCATTAGGAGGTGGAGATAAATATCGTGGTTTCATGCAATGAGGGAGGCACGGAGAGTTGACATCATCTCCGGTTGGCCTCTGGTTGCCTCGCTTTGGGATCGGTCATTGTCTGCCTTTTGTATTGTGAAAACCCCTAGATTTTGTAATAAATATTAATTATATCAATTCAGTGGTGTGGCTGTCCCATCTTTGTTGCGGTTATGAGCTGGTCGTAAAAAATTGGGGGCTCGTCCGAGATACGAGTTTAGTAATTAGAAGCACCTGTTGGTATTTTCAGCAGTTCAGCTGTTTGCAGGAGAGTGTGCGGACAGATCGATGTGTAAGTTGGTTAGTCACTGCTCTTTGTTGATTGTTCATCGCAATTGTTTGCCACTCATTTACATGAGAGGAAAGTGAGGTAGGTGAGTTTGATTTTCACCAAACCTACGTTTGTAAAGCGATATTGAAATGCTGCGGAGGTAGACATATGTTTTGCTCTTGTTTGGCATTTGTTTGTTTGATTGAAGGCAGTTGAGACCGGTTTTCGACGTACATGTATGAAGGTTGTTTATGATAACTTTTTGGGTGGTGTATGTACGTTGTTTGGTAGTCTCCGTTAAAGTTGCGTGAGATTTAAGCGAGGATTGATTGTCTTCTCATATTGGTGGCTTTCCCTTGTTAGGCTGAAGCAACGCTTGCGTTGACCCTTTATTATTTTAGTTTGTTGTTTTTGTGCTGACGCTGGGCTGAGGGCACTGCCGCTGTACTAGTCTCTCTCTGGTTTTTCCGAGAGTAGTCTGTACTGATGGTATTAGAGTGCTTAAAGTCACTTAGCTCTTGGTGGAAGCATGAAGCTTAGGGTTGAGGTAGTGTTTTGTGTAGGTAGAGGGGAAAGTCATTAAATGTGAGAAGTTTGAAAACGGCTGACGTTTAAAATTTATGTTCTAGAGGTTGATTGTGCTTTTTAAGATGACTACGTTATTAGATGAGTTTTTTGAGCATCCCACTGAGGAGAACTTTTATAAGCTTTCTAAGAAACAGTTATTGGAAGTAGCAGAAAAGTATGAAATCAGCCTTACCACTAAAGAAAAGAGTTTAAAAGAGGGAGTGTTATTTGTTGTTAAAACAGCCCTTATTGATTTGGGCATTCTTGTTGTATCTGAATCAGGGGTGACTGGAGATCAAGGAGAAAAGGATGTTCCTGTATGTACACGTTCATCTCTGTCGTTTGAAGAACATAAGGCGTTGTTGCTCTTGGAAATGGAGAAGAATAGAATAAGTCAAGAAGTTGAGCTGCGTAAGTTGGATATTGAATCTCAAAGGTAAGTTGGGATATCATTCAGGGAATTTGCAGGCCTCAGTAGTTAGTCCAGCTCCAAAAGGTTTTGATGCTTCTCGTTCTCTTAACCTCATGCCAAAATTTGATGAGGACGACTTGGATACTTTCTTTACTCTTTTTGAACGGTTGGCTGATCTAATGGGATGGGAAGATTGTGAGCGAACGCTACTTTTACAGTGTGTGTTTCGTGGTAAAGCTCAAAAAGCCTACTCGACACTTAATGTTCGTGACAGTCAAGTTTATAGTAGGGTAAAGGACGTGGTGCTGAAGGCATATGAGTTAGTTCCAGAAGCTTACAGGCAACGGTTTCGGACTTTACGAAAAGGTACGCAGCAGTCTTTCACAGAGTTTGCAAGAGAGTTAAGGATTCAGTTTGATCGTTGGTGCTCTGTTTCATAGGCAGAAGATTTTGATTCACTCTATGAATTGTTATTGTTGGAACAGTTTAAAAACACTTTACCTGAAAATGTGGCTATTTTCATAACGGAGCGTAGTACTCAGAATGTAGAGGCAGCAGCTGTCCTTGCTGATGAATATGTGTTGACTCATAGAGATGTTAAAAAAAATCATTGGCGTCGGTTAAATGGCCCTGTGGAAAGTGCTCCTATGGAGACTCATTCTTTTTTGCCTGTTAATGTGAAACTTGAGACAAAGCAGAGAAGTTTGGTTGATAGAAGTGATCAGTGTGCTTATTGTTTGAATAAAGGACTATGGGAAAAAAGATTGCCCAGCTCTTAAAGCAAAAGTGAACCGTTCTAAATCTGACCCAAAATCTGCTCTTGCTGTGTCTTCCGTTGTTGAATTGGCTGTTCCTGATGTTGATGTAGCCTGTATTCAAGAAAGTTTGGTGTCAGGTAATGAAGAAAAGTTGAGCTATGCTCCTTTCATTACTGACGGCTTTGTGTCTCTGGTTGGAAGTGATGAAAAAGTTCCCGTTAAAATTCTTAGAGACACTGGAGCTTCTGAGACTTTTATTTTAGAGTCTGTTTTGTCTTTTTCTGAGAGTTCCAGCACTGGAAATGAGGTGTTAATAAAAGGAATTGGGTTACAAGTTCTGCCTGTTCCATTGCACTCAATTTTACTTGAGTCAGACTTGGTCAATGGTCAGGTTACTGTAGGCGTGAGACCTTCTCTGCCAGTGGAGGGCATCTCAGTTATTCTGGGTAATAATTTGGCTGGGGGGCGTGTCTGGAGGGATGTACCACCTCCTCCTATTGTAACAGATTCTCCTTCCTTACAAGCACAAGCTGATGTTGATCAACAGTTTTCTGAAGTGTTTGTGGCTTGTGCGGTTACGCGGGCAATGAGTAAGAAGGTGTCTGAAAATCAGGATTTAGAGTTCAAATCTGATGGCGAAAAGAGAATGATTCCTGGTTTTTCGTATCTTTTACCTTCTGTTTCTCAGCAGGATTTGGTGGTGGCACAACAGGAGGATGCCACCTTGAAGGAAATGTTTTCTGCCACATTGTCTGCTGAAGAGGTAGCAAGTGCAGCAAGTGGTTTTTCAATTGAGGATGAGGTCCTGTTAGGGAAATGGCTATCTGGTAGTGAAGTACCCTTGGGTGAGGCCTGTATTCAGGTGGTTGTGCCAATATCTCTTCAAGACACCGTTTTACGTACTGCACATGGCGATGCTGCAGGTCATTTTGGAGTTAACAAAACTTATAATCATCTGTTGCGCTACTTTTATTGGCCTCGTATGAAAAGAGATGTGCGGAAGTATATTAAAACTTGTGAAACCTGTCAGCTTACAGGGAAGCCGAACCAGGGTCTAAAACCAGCACCGCTGTATCCAATACCAGCGATTGAACCACCATTTCAGCATTTGATTGTGTGGGTCCATTACCCCCTTCTAAATCAGGTAATGCTTATTTGCTTACAGTCATGTGCCAGAGTACTAGATACCCAGCTGCCTATCCTCTTCGCTCAATCACTACTCGTTCAATTGTTAAGGCATTGACACAGTTTATTTCTGTGTTTGGGATTCCTAGGGTTGTTCAAAGTGACCAAGGATCAAATTTTACTTCTCATATGTTCCAGGAAGTTTTGCGGCAGCTTGGTGTGAAGTGCAATCATTCTAGTGCTTACCATCCACAGAGCCAGGGGGCTCTGGAACGTTTCCACCAGACGCTGAAGTCTTTGCTTCGGGCCTATTGTCTGGAATTGAAGCGCGATTGGGAGGATGGTTTGCCCTGGTTGTTGTTGGCAGCTCGGGAGGTGGTTCAGGATAGTCTAGGTTTTAGTCCAAATGAGTTGGTCTTTGGTCATAAAGTGCGTGGACCATTGGCTGTTCTTCATGACAGACTGAAAAAAGGGCCTATGTTGACGGCTTTAGACGACGTTTATTCTTAGCTGGTCAAATGGCAAAAGACAACTTGTTTAACAAACAAAAGAAGATGAAGCGGTTGTTTGATAGACATACAGAGACTCGTGTGTTTTGTCCAGGGGATCAGGTGTTGGCTTTGTTGCCTCTTCCTGCTTCTCCTTTCTGTGCCAAGTTCTCAGGTCCATATACCGTGGTACGTCAAGTTAGTGACCAAAATTACTTGATCTCAACACCTGGGCGGAAAAGACGCACACAGTTGTGCCATGTTAACTTGTTGAAATCCTTTTATTCCCGTTCGTTGGTGTCTGAGAAGGCTCAGGTAGCGGTTGCTGTAGCTTCATCTGTGGGAGTGGCTGAGGATGTTAAAGTACCTGAGGATTGTATGCTGCAGCCCCGGCTTAAAAATTCTGAGACTCTTAACAACTTGGAGGGTTTTGTACAGCATTTGTCCCTACACCGGAGAGTGGAGTTGTTGTCTTTGATTTCCGAGTTTCCCAAATTGTTTTCAGATACACCTTCACGCACTAATTTGATAGAGAACGATATAGATGTTGGTGATGCGAAACCAATACGCCAGCGTTTTTATCGTGTCTCTTTGGATAAACAATGGCATCTTGAGTCTGAAATTAGGTATATGGTTGAAAATAACATCGCCAAACCTTCATATTCAAGCTGGGCATCACCTTGTTTACTGGTGGGGAAGTCAGATGGATCGTACCGTTTCTGTACAGATTACCGAAAGGTGAATAATGTGACAAAACCAGATTCATTTCCATTGCCCAGAATGGAAGACTGTGTAGATTCGGTTGGTTCAGCAAAATATGTCAGTAAATTTGATTTATTGAAAGGATATTGGCAAGTGCCTCTAACCACTCCTGCACAGGAGATTTCCTCATTTATTACCCCTTCTGGGCTATATTCATATTCTGTAATGAGTTTTGGCCTTAGAAACGCACCTGCTACCTTCCAACGTTTGATGAACCATGTAACCTCCGGGTTAAATGGTTGTGCTGTTTACTTGGATGATGTCGTGGTATATAGTGACACGTGGGAGCAGCATCTTTTATGCATTCGAACACTGTTTGAGCGTTTGGTAGAGGCTAGGCTCACAGTCAACTTGGCTAAGTGTGAGTTTGCCAAGGCGACTGTGACCTACTTGGGGAAGGTAGTTGGGCAGGGTCATGTTCGTCCAGTGCACGTTAAGGTCTTGGCAATTGACTGTTTTCCTCCACCTAACACAAAACGAGAGCTTATGCGTTTTCTGGGTATGGTAGGCTATTACAGGAGCTTTTGCCCAAACTTTTCGTCAGTGGTTGCTCCTCTGACTGATTTATTGAAGAAAAACGTAAAAATTTGAGTGGTCATTGCAGTGCGAACAGGCTTTTGATAATGTGAAATTGTTGCTTAGCACTGCCCCTGTGCTGGTTGCTCCACGCATTGGACAGCCTTTTCAGATCCAGGTTGACGCTAGTCAAGTTGGTGCTGGAGCGGTATTGTTGCAAACAGATGAACAGGGTATAGAAAGACCAGTTTGTTATTTCTCTCGGAAGTTTAAGTCTCACCAGTTGCATTACTCCACCATTGAAAAGGAGGCATTGGCGTTGATTTGGGCTTTGCAGTTTTTTGAAGTTTACTTAACAAGTGGTACTTTTCCAGTTGTGGTGTACTCTGACCACAATCCACTTACCTTTTTGCATTCTTTGCAGAGCCCAAACCAGCGTCTTATTCGATGGTCTCTCTTCCTACAACCCTATCCTTTGGACATTCGACACATAAGGGGTGTGAAGAATGTACTGGCTGATGCCTTATCGCGTGCCCCATGTGATATTCTTTGCAGCTAATTCAGATGTTTTGTTTCTTTCTGTCTTCTCTCACAATCGTGTGGAAAGTACAGCCCACTACTTTCAGTTCAGGGAAAAGAGCGGAAGGATAGCTGAAGCCCTTGGCAAGAGACCAACACCCGCTACAGGGAAACAACCGCGCTTGGAATCACAAATCAAATCCGATAAGAATACCAGAGTAAACATCGGCACTGCTTTTAATCGCTTGAGACAACTGATGGACCTGAAAGAAATGAGGTTCGACTCCGAACTTGCAAGTTAGATGCTGTTAGTATTTCGCTAGAAGTTTGTTTTATATGTTTGTGTATTTGTTTTCGGGAAGTTATAACATAGAAATGTATCGAAGGCTGTTCGATAAACGTGCTAATGTTAGCGATGGCTAACCATAGCTGCGTTTGATAATCAGCTAGCTATAACTTAACGTTACCCATTTTATTATATAGGGCTGTGCATGTCTTTACTCATGTACATCTCATCAGTAAAGACGCTCCTGTAATTAGGAGTATATCTCAGCACGTGTGTTCAGATCAGGATTGCCAGGTTTTCACAAAGAATCCTTCCCAGTTGCTTCTCAAAACTAGCCCAATCTCGCTTCCAGAGGGTTCCCCGATAAAATATTGCTTCCCGGGGTTAAAATATAGGTTTTTTAGCAGGGTTGCCTTGGTAAAATTCGCATTTTAGGGGCAAAATATCACGTTATTTGTATTGGGGTCGCTGTGACCAGCGGACATGAAAAACAACCACCAAAGACTTGGCAACACTGGTTGGCATTTACTACACAGAGCCGTAATTCACTGACAATCTACACAACATCGATGTTAAAATCTCAGGCGATTCTTTGTCGATTTTGAAAGCGATTTTGTGTTAGTTGTCGGTAGACTAAGGCTCTGTGCAGTAACTGCCGCTCCACCTGAACCAGTGTTGCCAAGTCTGCGGTTGTTTTTCATGTCCGTGGTTTGAAGCAATCCCAATACCAATAACGTGATATTTAGCCCCTAAAATGCTAATTTTACCATGGAAACCCTTCCCAAAAATTTATATTTTAACTCCGGGAAGCAATTTTTATTGGGGAACCTCCCGGAAACGCGATTGGGCTAGTTTTGGACTAGTTTTAAGAAGCAACTGGGCAGGATTTGTTGTGAAAACCTGGCAACCCTGATCTGAATGCACATGCTGGAGATATACTTCTAATTACAGGAGCGTCTTTACTGATGAGAGGTGCATGAAAATCGCATTCGATTTTTTGCACAGCCTTATGTATCATAACTAACCTGCTCTGTCTAGTCTGTTGGTCTCCGTGTCCTCTTTGCTTCGTGGTTTTTCTGTGCGTGAAAAAATTGATGTGTGGCGTGAAAGCGTGTGAAAAGAGTCAATTGCGTGTGTCTCACGGTGAATGCTTGAGAGTTGGCACATTAGTTCTCAAGCAGAATAAAGGACAGGTTGATTATTGTTGTTTAGCGTTTGTATTAATCTATGATGTGTCCCTGTTTGCCTACAGGGACATAAAAAAATTAATTAAAAGTGATACGTGGACCAAGGTGTCTGAGATTGTTCATTTTAAGTAAAGGATCCTAATATTTCGTCCACAACAATATTTAATGAGGTTATAACTCCTTGTGGTTAGTCTGCACGAGATCAACAAGCTTGTTTGCTTTGCGGCCGCTTTAAATACAAAATAAGCATTCGATCTACTTTAGAGCGTCTGAGCGCTCACAAATCTTTTTGCAGCGTCGTGAGCAGAGCGGCAAGAGCGATTTTTGACGCTCTAGATGCCGGCGGTGTGAACGCACAGTTAGGCTTCGGCTATGGCTGTAGTGTTGTTGTGAAAGTAGGGGCGGAGCATAGAGACTATGCCGTTTCTCGTTTGTTACTCTAGAGCAGACCAATTCACTTTGAGGCATACTGCCCCCATCTGGTATGGGATGTGGAGTATGACTTGATTTTTTTTGCCAAACATTACAGATGGCACCTTTAAAAATGATTTTGGGGAAACTTTGTGTTAATGTTGGTATACAACAGTATATGATAGCAATATAAGGTATAATACCAACGTTTACGATACAATGTTTAATACAGAAGATAATGGAAACTGCTGAGCAGACGCAGAATCCCTTTGATCTTGATATCAAGTTGCAAGTGGTCAGGTTGCATCTGAGAAAGTTGCAAAAGAGCTCTGAAGCTTACTCCAAGATGCATCTTTATGGAACAACGTCAAAAAAAAAAAAGAAAAAAAGCAGAGCTTCTTGGAGCCAGAGAAAATAAACCAGTGTGCAACCTTAAAGGATATGAAAACATCAGTTGAAGTCAGCATATCTAGAAAGGTCCACATGGACTCAGACATGCTCTTTCAAAGATTACTGGATTATCTCCAAACAAAGAGAGGTGTCCATGGAGACTGTGATGTCTCACGAACTCGCAGCTGTCCCACCCTCTTGTTTTTTGATGATGGAAGTATGAAGAAGACAACAAAAGTTGACCTGGCGAGGAAACTCAATGCTTTTGTTGAAGAGACACAGCAGCTGCCAAATGTTAAGGAACCATCATCATATATCATTGATGCCATGGATCTTCTTCAGAGTCTCAATGATTCAGCTTTTCAAACGTTCAATGACCTGGGTGAGTGTGTCTTGAAAAAGACCGCAACTTTAATGGGAAAGGAAGGTAACAGCTGTGTCGTTATAGTGTTTGATAGATATGACCACCAACACTCAATCAAAGATCTTGAATGACAAAGAAGAGGCACCAAGATGGGAATCCTTGCACCGACCTGGATGAGCTGAGGTACACACTAGCATCTACCATAGATTTGTCAGCAGCAAATCTACCCCCAACAGAAGATGGCTTTCCAGCAACATGTGCTGAGAGCCATGTATCAAACAGCAGTGTGGCGTCACAGCCACCTGGCCAAACCTCTTCTCTGGAACCCAGTTGGTAGAGGATGGAGGCTCAGAGAAGATGGGTGCATTAAATCTGTGATGTTCCAGAAGGCACCAGCACCTAAAGGAGTTAGAGACCTCACCCACCTCTACTGTAAAGACAGAAACTGCACCGATGCCACCAAATATCAGTGTCTTTCAGTGGGCTTGACCTGCACAGAGTTTTGCTCTTGCCCTTTCCCAGACTGTCCAGATATGACCCACTTTGTCAATGATGACAATGTGGATGAGAGACAGTGGTGTGTTGCAGTTGTAACATCAGGGGGGGTTGACCCCAGAATGGTCCAAGAGGGTCTGGCTGCAGGCTGTCACTTGCATTCTCAGACTTGCACTCTCAGACACTTGGACGTCAGCTAGTGACATCACTTGCAGTCTTTATTTTTTATTTTGTTGAATTTTTTTATTACTTTTTGTTTGAATTTCCATACATTTTATAACAGTAGCCAGGTGGCGAAGACGAGAAACAATAAACTAAATTACAATGTCACTTGCAATCGCTTCTTGCGCTCTCCACTACCTGTGACGTCACTTGCAATCTACACAAATCGTGCATGTTGCAAATGGAGAAAAGACGCTGTGGTGGTGATTAAAGGGGGGGGGGGGTGAAATGCTATTTCATGCATACTGAGTTTTTTACACTGTTAAAGAGTTGGATTCCCATGCTAAACATGGATAAAGTTTCAAAAATTAAGTTGTACGTTTGAAGGAGTATTTCTGTTCCAAAAATACTCCTTCCGGTTTGTCACAAGTTTCGGAAAGTTTTTTTCGAGTATGGCTCTGTGTGACATTAAATGGAGTGGAATTTCCTTATATGGGTCCTTCTGCCGGAAGAGCGTGCGCTCCCGTATAGCAGAGCACTGACTGAGAGCACAACAGACATTCACTGATCAGAGCGAGAGCGTCGCGAAATGTCACAAAAGGAGTGTGTTTTTGGTTGCCAGGGCAAGACAACCCTGCACAGATTACCAAAAGAGAAACAGCATTAAGAGACCAGTGGATGGAGTTTATGAGCATCAACGGAGTTGTGCAAGTGTTTGTGTTTGTTCCCCTGCATTTCGAAGATGCTTGTTTTACAAACAAGGCCCAGTTTGACGCCGGATTTGCACATTGTTCATTTCTTAAGGATAATGCAGTCCCAACGAAAAAGGGTCACGATTGTGTGTTGGAACCGCATGCGATGAGTAAAACTGCTTCAAATATCTCTGTGTTGTTAACTTAGCTATCGGCGCGTAAGCACATCAAGTAAACAACATGCGATGTTGTCATCAAACTGCACGAGTAAAACTGCTTCAAATATCTCTGTGTTGTTAACTTAGCTATCGGCGCGTAAGCACATCAAGTAAACAACATGCAATGTTGTCATCAAACTGCACTTTCCACATGTACAGCTTAAAAAAAACAAAATGGTTAAATTTCAGCCTCTGGATCTGATTCTGGATCATAAATATACGCAGAATCTGACTGTTAGCCATGGTTTGTTTTGGTTGGTTTTGTCCTCATGGTAATGTCACAGCTTCCAAACGCTCTCGTGATTCTTTAGCTCCGCCCACACGTCACGCCTCCAGCCGGTCGTGTTTTTCCGGGAATCTTTTTCTTATGAATATAATAAAACTAAAGACTTTTTGGAGTTATGAAGGATGCAGTACTACTCTATAGGTACTCAAGATTAACAGGGTATTGAGTGAAAACGAGCATTTCACCCCCCTTTAAATGATTAAAACTAATTTAGTACTATAATGTACAGGGTCCTGCAAGAAAAGAGAAGACCGGCAAATCCGTGGCCAGAACAGCAGAATATGAACGTTTGCGCAAAGTCTCTCGCTAAGTGTAGAAAAATACACTTAACATGGCTTAATATATTAAGATGCTATTAAATTATCAAATTAAATATACAGTTCATTAATATAATGAATATGTTTAGTAGTATTTTCCTCACATACCGCAAAATGTGGTGGTAAAGATGATAAAGGCCAAACTCAATATGATTCTCTGCATTATTAAAATACATAACTAATAGGTACAGGCAAGCACGTGAGCCCAGAATAAATGCAACATGCAAAGTTTCACGTTAAGCATTTTTCCTTATAGAATAAACGGTCTACAACTCGTTTATATCACTGTACTCGTCTACTTGCCGGAGTTGATCCTTTTAAAATCACTTAATGCATTTCATAATGCACGTACATATTTTCTGGTCTGTATACATTGAGTCAACAACAAAAGACATATAGGCTAGGCCTACTGAATTGTCTTTATCATCTTAGTCTGTTATTAGTCCATATCAAAGGGATAGTTCACCCAAAAATCAAAATTAATAACACCCTCATGTCATTCCAAACCAGTAAGACCTCCGTTTATCTTCGGAACACAGTTTAAGATATTTTAGATTTAGTATGGTCTACTGTCAATGTCCAGAAAGATAAGAAAAACATCATCAAAGTAGTCCATGTGACATCAGAGGGTCAGTTAGAATATTTTGAAGCAACGAAAATACATTTTGGTCGAGAAATAGCAAAAACTAAGATTTTATTCAGCATTGTCTTCTCTTCCGTGTCTGTTGTGAGAGAGTTCAAAACAAAGCAGTTTGTGATCTCTGGTTCATGAACGAATCAGATCTTTTTGTACCAGTTCACCAAATCGAACTGAATCGTTTTAATCCACAAATGACTTAAGCTGTTCACTTTTTTAATGTGGCTGACACTCCCTCTGAGCTCAAACAAACCAATATCCCGGAGTAATTCATGTACTCAAACAGTACACTGACTGAAGTGATGTGAAGAGAGAGATGAACACCGAGCCGAACCAGATAATAACTCGTTCACGAATCAAGAACCGGTTGCATCGGTTTTCGGAGCACCAGTAGTTCTTTCTGACAGTTCGATTCAATAAACCAGTTGAAGAAAATGGTTCACCGGTTCTTTTTTTCTGCTCGACGTAATGACATCATTGGTGATGATTGCAAGCCTTCGGTTTACCCACGCTCATAACACTAGCACAGAATCAGTTCAGAATCAATCACCAAAAGAATCAGTTCGGTTCAGACGCTTTGTGTGTCAGTCTGCTTCACGCTGAATCACACATGCGCAGTATCATCAGCTCCTTGGATCACGAATCGGACGCGTCTGACAGAAACGGTTCTTGACTCGAGAACGAGTCAGTCTGTTGTTCGCTATCTGGCACGGCTCAGTGTTCATCTTCAGTTCTCTCTTCACAGCAGTTCAGTCAGTGTACTGTTTGAGTAAATGAATTACTCCGGGATATTGGTTTGTTTGAACTCAGAGGGAGTGTCAGCCACTTTAAAAAAGTTAACAGCTTAAGTCATTTGCGGATTAATGCGTATTGGAGACACGAACCATTTAAAACAATTCAGTTCAATTTGGTATACTGGTTCAAAAAAGATCTGCTTACATCGAATGATTAGTTTGCGAAACGGATATTACAAACTGCTTTGTTTTGAATTCTCTCACAACAGACACTGAAGAGAAGACAATAATGAATAAAGTAATAATTTTTGCTATTTGTGGACCAAAATGTATTTTCGATGCTTCAAAATATTCTAACTGACCCTCTGATGTCACATGGACTACTTTGATGATGTTTTTCTTACCTTTCTGGACATGGACAGTAGACTGTACACACAGCTTCAATGGAGGGACTGAGAGCTCTCGGACTAAATCTAAAATATCTTAAACTGTGTTCCAAAGATAAATGGAGGTCTTACCGGTTTGTAACTACGTGAGGGTGAGTTGTTAATAACATAATTATGATTTTTGGGTGAACTATCCCTTTAAGTGTTTTGTTGTGTGGGAGGACAAAGTTTGTGCATTGTGTTCATAGCCATCTGCTTGCCTTGTAGTACTTTAAATAACAACTATATGTCATATTTGGTCTTTTAATTGAACTTAATGTACCTTAATACATTATGCCATACTAAGTGTTTGTTTTTTCTACAGGAGGAAAACACTTAAAGGGGGTGTGAAATGCTCGTTTTCACTTAATATCCTGTTAATCTTGAGTACCTATAGAGTAGTACTGCATCCTTCATAACTCCAAAAAGTCTTTAGTTTTATTATATTCATTAGAGAAAGATAGTCTGTACCAATTTTTCCTGGAAAAACATTACCGGCTGGAGGCGTGACATGTGGGCGGAGCTAAAGAATCACAAGCGCCAGTAGTCTTTTGCGTTTAGAGCGTTTGGAAGCTGTGACTTTACCGTGAGGAAATCTGTTTTACTCACCGCATGCGGTTCCAACACACGATCGTGACCCTTTTTCGTTAGGACTGCATTATCCTTAAGAAATAAACGATATGCAAATCCGGCATCAAACTGGGCCTTGTTTGTAAAACAAGCATCTTCGAAATGCAGGGGAACAAACACTTGCACAACTCCGTTGATTCTCTGTAAAAATGAACTCCATCCACTGGTCCCTTAATGCTGTTTCTCTTTTGGTAATCTGTGCAGGGGTCTTGCCCTGGCACCAAAAACACACTCCTTTTGTGACATTTCGCGACGCTCTCGCTCTGATCAGTGAACGTCTGTTGTGCTCTCAGTCAATGCTCTGCTATACGGGAGCGCACGCTCTTCCGGCAGAAGTGCCCTTAGGACCCATATAAGGAAATTCCGCTCCATCTAACGTCACACAGAGCCATACTCAAAAAAAACTTTCCGAAACTTGTGACAAACCGGAAGGAGTATTTTTGGAGCAGAAATACTCCTTCAAACGTACAACTTAATTTTTGAAACTTTGTCCATGGTTAGCATGGGAATCCAACTCTTTAACAGTGTAAAAAACTCAGTATGCATGAAATAGCATTTCACCCCCCCTTTAATGAAAGACTTTGTGCATTGAGTTCATATTCTGCTGTTCTGTGGCCACTGTCCGGGCTTGTCTTTTTCTTGCAGGACCCTGTACGTTATAGTAGTAGGCCTACTAATTTAGTTTTAATCATTTAATCACCACCACAGCGTCTTGTCTCCATTGGAAATATGCACGATTTGTGTCGATTGCAAGTGTAAGTGACATTGTAATTTAGTTGCTTTTTTCTTGTCTTCGCCACCTGGCTACTGTTGTAAAATGTTGAGAGATTCAAACAAAAAATAATAAAAATATTCAACAAAATAAAAAATAAAGAATGCAAGTGATGTCACTAGCGGAAGTGCAAGTGTCTGAGAGTGCAAGTGCAAGTCTGCAGCCAGACCCTTCTCGAATGGTGACCAAAAGCAGTTCATGTTCCAAATGGTTGCTGCTAGAAAACAAACTAAACAGCCTGAGAAGACAGGGCTCATTACCCCAAAGAGTGTTTGTTTGTTTAGTTAGATTGCCATTTGTTTTATTTCAAATTAAATTGAGTAATTTAATTTGTATTGTGTGAAGTTAAGTTATAGTTTTATTAAAAAGGTGCCATATGAAATATTTCATTATTAGATGTATCTTATATTTTGAAAATTCTTCTCACCACTGATAATGGGCTTTAGACTAAATTTTGTCAGTGTTCCATTTTCATTCATTTTGAACACCTCATACATTGAGTGACAGAACACTCCTATTTGGCATGCTACATTTACATATTTGGTATTGCTTGATTCAGCACAACCTCACCTTTCCAACAAGCCATCATATGTTTCTATGATAATGCCAGGCAAAGCAAGCACAAAGTAAATGAAAACATTCTGCATAGATATTAATTTTGTGCATTTCCGCTTATTTTAGGTATGTGTTTACATGTCTCTATTTATTCCATACATCAAGATATTTACATCAAATCTTTTTTAGTAGTTGAATCAACTTCCTGACTACAAACAAGTCAAGTTTCAAAGCTCTTAGCGCTTGTGTGATTGATCTGCATTAGTTTATATGCCTTTACTCCCATACGGACAGGCTATATTTTAGTCCTTTATTGGTTTTGGGGTGTATAACAATATCAGTTAATTTAACAATCTCAGCAGTAAAATATTTTTAGCCAAGAATCCATTTCATATATGGGAGACTTTAGAGATGAGGAAAAACATTGTTGGGTTTAGTTCTACCTCCGGTAGGGGTATCTCAAAAATTCAGGGGCATTGTCACTAGCCTATATAGTGTTTGAATGCTTACCTTGCCTAATATAGATATATTATTATTATTATTATTATTATTATCTTTTTTTTTTTCATATGAACTGGACTGCCAGTGAGCATGCTTTTTTTTATGTTGCTTTTGTAGAATACTTAGACTTAAGCATTCTTAGCACCGTTTATTTTTCAACCTCACATAAAAATTATTAATGGACAAAAACATTTTTGCTGTAATAATAATTAATTATTAATAATTTAATATGAACCAAAGTGCGATAATATTAACATCTTACTATCATGATTAGCCCTTCCTTATTATTAGTAATAGAAAGGCAAACATTATAATACTTACTCGTTTGCCGTCAGCATTTAGCAAATACGCATTTATATAATTTAAACAAATCTTTGAAAGGCTAACGAACATTTAGGGCCCTATAATTTTTATTTGTTATTTAAAGAATGTACACGCTGCTTATTAAACACAGGGACGCATAGCAGCACACAAACATGCCAAATATTACAAATTAAAGGACTGTAATGCATAAGATTTTTTTGTAGGCTACATAAATAAATATATGCCTACATGTCATTATGGATAGTCATCAGATTTATTTGGCTATGTGCTCGCACATGAACCGCTCCGTTTCATCTCGGAGACGCATTCTGTTTTTGCACTTGCCAAATTCCGGCGTGTAAATAGCAAATCCATCAATGGAGCAAGAGCACAATCCTGTGACAGTCACAGGCGGTTAGTAGAGCACGTGAAGAAGAGACGCGATGCAAGAACACTGTTTAAAGTCTCCATTAATTTCTGCTGGTAGTAATTTAATGTGTATATATCTTGAAAGCACTGAATAGCTATAGAAATCGCGATTCTTTCGAGTCTTAGCATTTTAAATCAATTACTGTCAGAAATGTTTCAAGATCGATACATATTGTGGGATTACAAATTTATAAAATGTTAAATCTAGGTTCCAATATAATAGTAGACATTTTGAGGTAATAAAGCTGACATATCCAAGAAGATCAAATCAGGAAAATCAAGTGTCTGAGACCTTTTGTATTTGTGCTGTTTTTGCCTTTTTGCTTTTTTAAGCTCAAGGCACAGCTGTGCCCTTTGTTTCTATGATAATGTGAAGGTATGGGTGATACTATCAGGCACCTCTGTATTTAAATGACACGGTTATACTGACAAGATCAAAGATGAGAAAAAGGTCAGCATCAGGACGATCCTTGTATTCATTTTGCATGCTTTGATTAAATTTTATCCACCTCTACTGTATGTACCCCTCCCACTTGAAAAGTATAAACTCTCCAAAGTATCACTGCTGAACAGTTTCTTCCCTCAGGCAATCCATCTTATGAACAGCTGATATAACTGTGGAACACACCACACTATTTATATTTATATACACTACACTTATTTATCTAACATACATACTTAGCGTACACTTAAATTTTTTGCACATAATATACATGTACATACATAAATGCTCATTGTAATATACCTGCCATACATTGACAATTTGTATATTGTCATTCCTTACCCACCTATTTGTATTTTTTTGTATTTTTTATTCGTATTGTGTTTTTTGTTCTGTCGCCCGTTATATTGCACTGCGGAGCTTCTGTCACGAAAACAAATTCCTCGTATGTGTGAACATACCTGGCAATAAAGCTCATTCTGATTCTGATATGTGTGTATGTGTGTGTGTATATATATATATATATTGTGGCGGGGTGAGGAACTACACGACAACCGATGGACAGAGAAAGTCCCCGAAGGGTGGATTTATTCAATGAATGGTGCTCTGAGTGAAGGCGGTGCTCTCCGTGGTGCTCCAAGTCCCTCGTGCTCTCTGTGTCTTGAGTGGTGGATCCCGTGCTGTGCTCTCCTGGTTGGGGCTGACGGTCACACGCTGCTCTCTGAAACAGAGGAGGCAAGGGTTAGTGTCTTCGTCGGGAGACATTCCTCACCACACTGCTTTCCTCCTCTGCCTAAGTAGGCGCCGCTTGACGAGCTGCAGGTGCGGCCACTCAGCCCGTGACAAGCTAGTGCCGGTGATTCCACTGTGTTGCCAGGGCGACGCTGACGAGCGCTCGGGAAGCATGTCACAATATATATCTATATGTATATCTATATCTATATCTATCCCTTATGCGTAGTTGAGGATGTTTTCGTCCACTGGGGGTAAAGTTGAGTCTTATTTTGGCTACAACTCTCTCTGTTTGAGCAAATGGAATGGGTTTTGGTGACAAATCTTATTTTGACACATATTTTGGGAAAATGCTTAAAATTTTTTCAAAAACTCATTAACAGTTTAACTCATTAAATCACTACCCTTTTGTTATGTATGAAAACATCCATTAAATGAAACCACTGTAAAATGTATCAGATACTTTTTTTTTCTATTTTGTTTTGCATAAATCTATTAATCAATCTCAGTCCTGATCAAAACTACAAAATGTTGAAAAAAAGTTCCAAGATTTTAACTATTTAATTACCATGTTCATAAATGATGTCACTGGTTTGGGGGAAAAAACAAACAAAAAATGACTTATTTTCAATATAAAAAGTGATTGTGGACTGGATATATATATATTTTTTACCTTTTATAACAGTCTTGGGCATGTCAAAGATTAGCAATAACATTGGCTTTGATGCATTGTTAGTTTTTGTGCAGCATTAGATTTAAATTTTTTCTGCCTCATTTGTTGTTCGTGGCTGTTTTTACTCCATTCACTTCCATTATAACGACATTTCATGCATGCATTCTTGATTGTATGTGGTTTTCCCTTTTGGGAGAGGTAGCATTTGCTATTTTTATGGTTGATCACTTGGTGGGGACAATTAAACTTGGCAATTAAAGAGTTAAAATCTTTGTTTTTTTTAATAACATTTGGTAGTTTTGATCAGGACTGAGTTTGATTTAATAGATTTATGCAAAAAACAAACAAAAAACAATCTAATCGAAAATTGATCTGATACATTTTTACAGCAGTTTAATTTAGTGGATATTTTCATCCCAAACATAACGAAAGGGTAGTGAGTTTGAAAAACATACAAGGGATATATATATATATGGACAATATATGGACATGCGTTCATCTCCCTTGTGCGTGGTACAAAAACACTACCCTTGTATATTACCCTTGTAATATATATTAATACATTATCAGCCGCCGTACAGTAAGAGTGACGTCAAGGCAAGGTCTGGAGAAAAAAGGTCAAGATTTTAGCAAATCTAGTTCATAGATGTGACCAAAACCATAATAATTATTATTTATTTTGAGTGTGGTGAGACAACTCCCTAACTGGTTGTTTCTCTTATTAAAATCAGCTGAACAGACTTTATGCTCATAGTTATAAAGCAAGAATTGTGCCTCTGTGAATTCCTGTACAGATGCATCAGGAGTTGGAGAAACTCAGAGAGCAGCTGGTTCAAGCCGAAGTTGGACGAGACACCCTTCTTCAGAAGGTGATCTTTTTCCTTCTTTCACTGATTTATATGGTGCTACAAACACTGCCTGATGCAGAGATGTTTTCATTTGTTAAATTTAAATTGTCATCGAGTCACCCTCATGTTATTCTAAACCTTAAGTTTCCATCTTCGATTTGGAAGTAGACTATTAGGGCTGTCACTTTTGAGAAAAATCAAATTCGAACGAATATCGAATATCATGCAATGTATTCGAATATATTAGAATATCTACGTGCCCATCCACCAACCCCAATCACCCCCCCACCCCTCGCGCAATCTCCTAATGGAGATTCAATCACAAATGTATTATCAGTGAGTCATACACAGGACTATCTGGGTTATTTTTTTACTTAATGTTTGAAACTGCAGGTTATCAACTTAGAATATCAACTTATATGAAGTGCCACTATTGCCGCGTTTCCACCGAAATTACCCGGAACTTTTGTACCAGGAACTTTTTTTCCCCCAGACCTGTTGCTTTCTGCGCTTCCACCATGGTTTAAAGTACCGGGAAGATTAGGTAAATAGTCTGGTGACGTAGGTCTGCGCGTGTTTCTCAATACGAAGTACGCTGATTTTGGACGTGCATCCTCGGTAGTTCAGATTTTGCTTATTCGAATCTGGAGTGTGATGTCTGTGACGACGCAAATCTGGTAATTCCGCAAACAGCAGCGTACTTCATAACTTCAGTCAGCTCATCTTGGCTACTGCAATTTTCCTCTCTGTATATTTACAATAAAACGAAATAGGATAATCAAATACCACTGCCTCCTTTCGTTTTCATTTAAACATAATAACAGCTGCAGAAATGTACTTAGTTCAGGGATATGTGTATACAGTATTGTTCAAAATAATAGCAGTACAATGTGACTAACCAGAATAATCAAGGTTTTTCGTATATTTTTTTTATTGCTACGTGGCAAACAAGTTACCAGTAGGTTCAGTAGATTCTCAGAAAACAAATGAGACCCAGCATTCATGATATGCACGCTCTTAAGGCTGTGCAATTGGGCAATTAGTTGAATTAGTTGAAAGGGGTGTGTTCAAAAAAATAGCAGTGTGGCATTCAATCACTGAGGTCATCAATTTTGTGAAGAAACAGGAGTGAATCAGGTGGCCCCTATTTAAGGATGAAGCCAACACTTGTTGAACATGCATTTGAAAGCTGAGGAAAATGGGTCGTTCAAGACATTGGTCAGAAGAACAGCGTACTTTGATTAAAAAGTTGATTAGAGAGGGGAAAACCTATAAAGAGGTGCAAAAAATGATAGGCTGTTCAGCTAAAATGATCTCCAATGCCTTAAAATGGAGAGCAAAACCAGAGAGACGTGGAAGAAAACGGAAGACAACCATCAAAATGGATAGAAGAATAACCAGAATGGCAAAGGCTCAGCCAATGATCACCTCCAGGATGATCAAAGACAGTCTGGAGTTACCTGTAAGTACTGTGACAGTTAGAAGACGTCTGTGTGAAGCTAATCTATTTTCAAGAATCCCCCGCAAAGTCCCTCTGTTAAAAAAAAGGCATGTGCAGAAGAGTTTACAATTTGCCAAAGAACACATCAACTGGCCTAAAGAGAAATGGAGGAACATTTTGTGGACTGATGAGAGTAAAATTGTTCTTTTTGGGTCCAAGGGCCACAGGCAGTTTGTGAGACGACCCCCAAACTCTGAATTCAAGCCACAGTACACAGTGAAGACAGTGAAGCATGGAGGTGCAAGCATCATGATATGGGCATGTTTCTCCTACTATGGTGTTGGGCCTATTTATCGCATACCAGGGATCATGGATCAGTTTGCATATGTTAAAATACTTGAAGAGGTCATGTTGCCCTATGCTGAAGAGGACATGCCCTTGAAATGGTTGTTTCAACAAGACAATGACCCAAAACACACTAGTAAACGGGCAAAGTCTTGGTTCCAAACCAACAAAATTAATGTTATGGAGTGGCCAGCCCAATCTCCAGACCTTAATCCAATTGAGAACTTGTGGGGTGATATCAAAAATGCTGTTTCTGAAGCAAAACCAAGAAATGTGAATGAATTGTGGAATGTTGTTAAAGAATCATGGAGTGGAATAACAGCTGAGAGGTGCCACAAGCTGGTTGACTCCATACCACACAGATGTCAAGCAGTTTTAAAAAACTGTGGTCATACAACTAAATATTAGTTTAGTGATTCACAGGATTGCTAAATCCCAGAAAAAAAAAAATGTTTGTACAAAATAGTTTTGAGTTTGTACAGTCAAAGGTAGACACTGCTATTTTTTTGAACACACCCCTTTCAACTAATTGCCCAATTGCACAGCCTTAAGAGCGTGCATATCATGAATGCTGGGTCTTGTTTGTTTTCTGACAATCTACTGAACCTACTGGTAACTTGTTTGCCACGTAGCAATAAAAAATATACTAAAAACCTTGATTATTCTGGTTAGTCACATTGTACTGCTATTATTTTGAACAATACTGTATATACAGCCATTACAATGAAACAAAATATTATATAAATTTGCCTTTTTTATTTTCATTTTAACATATAGATCAACTGAATACAGACCAAAGATTACCTGTTAGATTTACCCAAAACAAATTATATTTTATGTTTAACCACTAAAGAGACATGAGAGCCAGCGGCACATATCAGAAGGTCTAGCCGAGGAGAGGCTGCTCTCGGGGGATACATGAGGACTGAGCTCGCTGATCGCGTGGTACTCACCGTCTCAGAGATCGGCGAAACACAATTTTAGATAGGCGCTGTCTTTATAAATAAACCACAGATTTGAGTTTTAAACAACTACATTCTCGCCTGAAATACTTTTAAAATTACATTTCATGATACAATAACAGTAATATTTTGAAAATGATCCAAATAAATGGTGGTTGAACTCAGCCAATGCTGCGTGAACGCAACCAATCAGGATGTTTAGTGCCCAAGTCCCGCCCCCGAAAGTTCCGGAACTTTGAAAAAGTACTACCTTCTCAGCAGGGACTTTTTGACGGGTATTTTTTTTACCCGGAACTTTATTTAGTTCCTGGTTCCTGCGGTGGATACGCATCGAGTACCAGGCCAAAGTCCCTAGTTCCTGGGTAAAGTTCCTGCGGTGGAAACGGGGCATATGTATATGCCACAACATTAGGCTAAATGAAAAATAAAAAAAACGATTCAGGACATGCACAAACAATAACGTGACAACTTAAACAGCAGCAGGAGTAAGGCATATAGCCTAGCCTTATTTATTTCTTAATATTGTTTGCAAAAAACACCAGTCTATCAACTTGATCTGGATTAAGTGCGGCTCTCTTTTTATTTACAATGTTCGGAGTGCACAGACGTGCCTGGCTACTAGCTATTATTCACTTTATTTGGTCATGGGCCTACGCTACAATACGTCTAGAGTGCCCTCTACTGGATAAGATGGCAAATAATAAAATAAAAAACAAACGGTCTAATCATAGACTGTAAAAAATGTGCTACACATGGCATTTTAAAAAACAGGTATTTTATTTATAGTTCGATTATGGATATTTCACATCATGTTCAAAATGCATATTCGCATATAAAATAAAAAGTGACAGCCCTATAGATTGTTTATAAAATATGCTTTTGCATCCCTAATGTGCTTTTTTAAAGATATTTTTATGCCTTTTTGATGTTTGACCTTCTTCATTATTAATCTTAGGATGTGGAATGAATGGTCTCATGGGGAATAATTGTATGAAAGAGCAAAGTGGACCGCAAACCCGCAAATTGTTTTACTTTGATTAAAGAAATGTATGTAGGTTTGAGACAACATGAGTGGTGAGGAGATGGTGGACAGATTCTTCATTTTTTAATGTTTGGGTCTCTGCTGTTGGCCTGCAGATGGATGACATGCGTTCACAGCTTCTGAGGTTGGAGAAGGAGCGTTTAGATTTGCAAAGAGAGTTGTCATTACTCCTTTCTCATCAGAGAAGTGCAAGGAGACAGCAGGAGGGAGGAGTCACAGGCCTTGACAGCGGTAACATATGTTGAGTCTTGTTCAAGTGTTTTGTGAATTGTATATTGTTTAACAACTTCTTGTATGTGTGTTTCCCCCAGGAAGAACAGAACTGGAGCGAGAGATTGAAGACCTGCGGGTGCAGTTGGGTAGAATCAGTGTTTCTAGTGAAGTGGCAGAACTGAAAAAAAGCATAGAAAAAAAAGAGAGAGATAAAACTCAGCTCGCTTTCCGGGTCGAGGTTTGTGTGTTTGATATTGTTTTGTTCAAGTGCTCAACAGGTTCGATTTCATCTCTAGTAAGCTTTTATTTTTCAAAATGGTTTCAATAAAGTGCAGTAAGAGAGGAGGCATACAGGAGCTGTGTTTGTGTCGCAGAGCACAGATCGCTCCATTCAGACACTACAGAGGAACTAAAGTTACAGCCCCAGGCCTCCAGTCCTCTGCACATATACGCACACACACATATATATATATATATATATATATATATATTAGTGGTGGGCATAGATTAATTTTTAAAATCTAGATTAATCTTTCTATGATCTTGAAATTAATCTAGACTAATCTAGATTAAAATGGCTCATTCGATTTGCCGTAGCTGGGGTCAGCGGGGCCCTGGTGAAGGTTGTACCAGTGGGCCCTGTTTGAAATTGTTTAATTAGTATGTTTGTTCATTTATTTGTGCTATTTACACGATGTTTAAGTTTTTTTCAAGTTTGTAGGTGTCAAGGTACAGAAACCAAATAATTAAATGTAAAATAGCACTGGATAGTCTTCAGTGTAAAAATTAAATATACAATCAAACCTATATCAAACCTATATTTTGACATATGTTGTATGCATTTGTCGGCACAAGAGCAAAAAGAAGCAGATTCGGTGTTCAAGTGTTTTGAGACGCCTTCTCTGCATTAGCCCTGAACACCAGAACACCGCGAGTACTGAATTGGGCTCTTTCACATCTTTTTGTTTCTTCAAACTGCGATTTGTAGTTGTTCGTTCAGGTGCAGGAGGGACTTCGAGGAGAACTTTGCTGAAATTTCAGCAAAGGATTTTTTATAAAGTTATCCAAAGGATAACCTTTGACTGTACAAACTCAAAACTATTTTGTACAAACATTTTTTTTTTCTGGGATTTAGCAATCCTGTGAATCACTAAACTAATATTTAGTTGTATGACCACAGTTTTTTAAAACTGCTTGACATCTGTGTGGCATGGAGTCAACCAACTTGTGGCACCTCTCAGCTGTTATTCCACTCCATGATTCTTTAACAACATTCCACAATTCATTCACATTTCTTGGTTTTGCTTCAGAAACAGCATTTTTGATATCACCCCACAAGTTCTCAATTGGATTAAGGTCTGGAGATTGGGCTGGCCACTCCATAACATTAATTTTGTTGGTTTGGAACCAAGACTTTGCCCGTTTACTAGTGTGTTTTGGGTCATTGTCTTGTTGAAACAACCATTTCAAGGGCATGTCCTCTTCAGCATAGGGCAACATGACCTCTTCAAGTATTTTAACATATGCAAACTGATCCATGATCCCTGGTATGCGATAAATAGGCCCAACACCATAGTAGGAGAAACATGCCCATATCATGATGCTTGCACCTCCATGCTTCACTGTCTTCACTGTGTACTGTGGCTTGAATTCAGAGTTTGGGGGTCGTCTCACAAACTGCCTGTGGCCCTTGGACCCAAAAAGAACAATTTTACTCTCATCAGTCGACAAAATGTTCCTCCATTTCTCTTTAGGCCAGTTGATGTGTTCTTTGGCAAATTGTAACCTCTTCTGCACATGCCTTT